>NC_045706.1:2917161-3207161 GCF_009834535.1 Camelus ferus | reverse complement strand
ATGTGCCCACAACCTCTTGGAAACCCTAAGTATGTGGACATATTTACAGCGTCAGCGAGGCCAGGTCGTGTCCTGACCACAGGTAGGCAGGAGCACTAGTTTGGTGGGGGCTCTGTGCACGGATAACTCGCATCCTTCCACAAGCCGCCAGGGTCAGGTCACTGTTCCGTGGTCCCGATGCAGCCCCCACCACAGAACAGGTGTGCCCCAGCGGTCCCGTCATTGGCTGGCTGGGCCTCAGCACGCCTGCCCCTGTAGGAGCAGCGTCCCCACTGCCAGACGGACGAGCGTAAGCCCACAGGTGTCAGGTGCGGCCCACAGGGCAGGAGGTCTGGCTCCAGACGTGTCCCCGTTCCTCAGAGCCCTAATCTCAGCTGTGCTCTGGGGCTTCAGAGTGCCCCTCAGCCACCGTTCTCCAGAGGGGAACACAAAGATGTAAAAAATTGTAGTTTTCTCTATTTTATATTTTTAATTAATATTTCACATTTGTTTTAAAACATACACAACGTATCAGTGCAAGAGCACATGTACATAACTGATAAACGAAATAAGACTTGTGCTGGAGGCCATGCTCGAAATTTTACCGTGGGAATTCCCGATCAAAGCGATGAGAGGGCGTGTACCCCAGACTGGGGCTTGTACCTGTTCATCCAGCGGGTGACTGACCCAGCCAGCCCAGAAGTTCCGTCCTGTCGTGAAGATACTCATGAAGCCAAAGGGTCTTTAATTAGAGGAATCTGCAGGAGGCGGAAACACTCCGGGGGCACAGATCTGGGCAGGGCAGAGGATTACTTAGCCCACTGGAAGGCCGGCCCTGCCCAGGGGGCGCGAGCTGGACTGATTCTCTTTAGCATCACTACAGCCAGAGAACTGAAAAACCAAAAGTCTAGGTGTTGTCTCCACAGGCAGCCCACTGACGGCGGCCTCCTAGGAATCCTAGGCGCGGGAGCCAGCGGGGACGTGCGGTGACATGTGGTGACGTCGGTTTCTCTGCATCCTTCATAGGTCAGGAATTTCTAAGCAAAGGACTCAGAGCCGAGCCTCATGGGTGACTCTGCTCTGCTGGCCTGTGCTGACGATGGCTGTCCTCCCGCACCATCGATATCACGGCCATTTACTGAGGCCCTACTGTGCACAGTGCATCAGCGTAGCGCTGACAAGAAATGAGAATGAGGCACAAACCCTGCCCTCGTGTTTGCTCGTGATCTGGTGGCAGACAAAGAAATACACTCACCTCATGAGGGCAAGTGAGAGCTGGTCACACCGGTGCCGGGAGGATGGGTGTGGAGCTGGAACCTGGGCATCACCAGAGCTATGCTGGAAATCGCACCTGCTCAACATTCTCAGGTGTTTGTTTTTTTGTTTTTTTTTTTTCCCAGCAGAACCACTCTGACTCATTATTAGAGGATGCAAGCAAACCAATATATTTGGTTTAAAGGTGGGAATTTTAGATACCAAAAACTAATAAAAATTGACTTACCTGAAAAATTTCGTCATTTAAATGATGCTTACTAGTGAAAAGAACTTCTTTTCACAGTGTTAAAATGTGCTAACCCTATTTTCTACAAACCCAATGACTCTCTGGGGCAACAGAATTAAATTATCTGGAAATCACTCGGATACGGCACGTCTAAAACTTCTTTTGTTCTTAGCATGTGTGAACATTTCACAGATGTGTGATCTCATGGCTCCAAAGAGAAAGTGTGAGATTCTGCAGGGGAGACGGTGCTTTCGCTCTTCCTCTAAGTGTCGGCAGTTGCTCTTATTTAACAGGACGCAGGATGCGGGGACGCAGGGGGCTGGAGGGAGAGGCTGTGGAGGGAAGACACAGAGCCCAAGAGCTGACCAGCAAACACAAGGGCAACACGAGAGGCCAGCGCAGGTCTTCTGGGCAGTGGGGAAAGAATAGCCACTCAGAGCCGCCATGTGTCCTTCCTCCAAAGTGGCTGTAGATCAGCGAGCCTTTGAGATAGACGTGGTCTTGCTTTGGGGCAAAGATTTGATGAAGCCCACTGTGACAGTTCTGCGGTCTGGACGGAGAAGCCAGGCCTGGCCGAGGACAGGATTACCTGAACTCACAGTGGCAGAATAACGACGCCCACGCGTGCAGAACTAGGGTGAAGGGCTTTGTGGAGGGGGTCTCAGCGTGCCTCCCAGCACGGGGCTGCCGGCGGTTCTGTCTAGGCCTCTGACTTATCAGGCTTTTACCTCATGGCGCAGAGTGCACGGCAAGGGGGGGACTTACCCAACCTGCAGGAGCTCCGTGACAACCACAGGAGAGCCACTACCCAGCACACGGCATCTCGACACATTCAAATCCTGGAAGGAAAAGAAAAATGGAAACAAAAACAAAAACGTGAGCAGGATCACCAGGAATGAAAGGAAAGTTCTATGTGTAACACCCACAAGGGACGAGAAACGCCACCGTCAGCTCCCCAGACAGGGGCCGCGGAGTTTCACTGCTCCTGAGTTCAAGGTGCGCTCACAGCTCACAGCGGAGTCAGCACCAGTTGTCAGGATCACAGTGTCCACGCCCAGGAGGCAGCGCGGACCAAACAGCCCCCCCCCCGACCCTCGTGCTCTGTTTGACATCAACAAACAGTGGGGCTCAGAAACTACAGCGCAGAAGCAGCCCTGAAGGGCAGAGGGGGTCCAAGCGAAAGAGGAACAGATGGACGAACTGGAGCCGCCACCTCCAGGCGGCTGAAGAGCCTGTTCTGTCAGATGAGCCTTGGCATCAGCGGGGCAGGGATGGAAGGATGCTGGCTTGGGCTCAGTGGAGGGGAAACCATTTCTTGGCACCAGTTATCACTGCTGAACAATGGGGTCCCTCTCCAGCTACATCAGGTGAGCCCTGATGGTTGGAAGTGATCAAGAGAAGCCAGGGGCTCCTTCGTCATGGAACTGCCAGGGAAGGCAACATCCTCCCTCTGGAGCATCCTGAGCTCAGTAAGATCTATGTGCCCAACCTCGTGTGGCCCCACCTACACAAAGTCAGAGTGTACACTTTTATTAAACATGCATCCTGATTTTCCAGGACAATTTTTACTCAAATAGGCCATTCTTTCATTCCCCTTAAGCTTTTGTTTTTTTGTTTGTTTTCCTTATACGTCAGACCCCAGGTCTTCTCTTCCTCCTAACAGAGGCACTGGGGATTGAACCCAGGACCTCGTGCACACCAAGCACTCACTCTGCCACTGAGCTGTGCCCCCCCCCCTTAGGCCCTGACGTGTGCCAGGGATCCCACGCAGCCTCTCCCAGTGGCCCTCACACCTGGGAGAGCCTTGGCGCTACATGAGGCAGTAAGCTCTCGCTCCTTGGGAAACCATGGTCAGCACAGTTGCTGCGTGACAGCGGCAGTCCCTCCACAGCAGGCGACCGCGCCAGGGCCCCTTCCCCCGCCGGCTCCCTCCCCCCCACCCACCACCCTCATCACACACAAATGACTGCATCATTATTACTTACAGAGGTAGGGTCCTTCCAGGCCTCTCTCTTGACCCGACAGATGGGTATAAAAGATTAGATTTGCATGAATGGGATCACACTACACACACTGACTTACTACCTGCTTTTTCCATAACATTTATTAAAGTGGGGAAATACCCAGGTGAAAAAAAAAATCATGTTATCAGTTCCATCGTATTCCATCTATTCATGTTCCAAAACATAAACTGCATCTCCTAAGCTGCAAGGAAAACCACTGCACACACATCGTCACACATGCCCTGAATTACCCTGTTAGTACAAATCTCACACTTTCAGGCTTAGCGTCAAGCTCTCCTCTGAAAGCCTGTGTCTAGTGCGATCACTGCTGGAAGCTGGTAACTGTGTCTATCCCCTTACCAGCATGAAATACTGTCACTATGTCTAATCATGGTGACTATGCAGTGAAGGTGTGTCAGCGACGACGTAGTGTGCATTTCTGCTCTGGAGGTCAGCAGCTCAGCTTCGGGTTAGACCGCCACCACAGATCCACCCGAGTCCCTACTAGTGAGATGATTTGGTCAAGGGACAGAGTCACCAGTGCCTCAACTTCCTCTTATGAGTAATTGGAATAACAGTATTTCTACCACATAAGGTTGTTATGAAATAAAATAATAATTTAAAGCATATATAAGAAGCATAATACAACACAACAAAATGGGGTTCAGGGCATGAATGCAAGGTTGGTTTAAACTCTGTATTTGAAAATCAGTGTGGTTCACCACACCAACGAACTAAAAAGAAAAACCAGGAAATCATCTCCAAAACTCAGAAAAAGCATATGACAAGATCTAACATTCAATACTGATAAAAGCTCTCATCAAAGAAGGAGCAGAAGAGAACTTTCCAAACGTGAAGAAGAGCACCTGAGACAAACCTAGAGCTAACATCACACTCGGAGGTGAGGGACTGAATGTCTCCCCTGTGTCTGCCCTCAGACTGCCGGTCAGCGCTGTCCTGGATGCTCCACGCAGGGCAGTAAGGCAAGGAAAACAATACATAAGTAAAAAGCATCTAGATTGAAAAGGAAGAGGCAAAACCGTCACATGAGCACCTACTTAGACAATCTGGTAAATTCTATCAAAAACTCCTAAAATTAATATGTGAGTTTAGCAAGGTTACAGGATGCATAATCAAAAACAAAAATCCACTGTATTTCCATATATTTGCAAGAATCAGAGTTTAAAATAAAAATAGCATCATTTACAGTAGCACCAAAATGTTAATCTGACAAAAGAGGTGCGACACCTGTACACTGAAAACTACAAGACATTGCAGAGAGATTAAGGAAGACCCCAATAATCCAGAGACACCGTGCACTCATGCGTCAAAAGACTCTGTGTTGTCTCCAAATTGAACTATAAATTCAACACAAAATCAACCAAGATTTCCTTATTTTTTTGTGGGAATGAACAAGCTAATGCTAAAATGTATATGGAAATGCAAAAGACCTAAAATAGCCAAAACAACTCTGAAAAACAACAAAATTGGAGGACTAACTGATTTCCAGGGCTATTTTAAAGCTATTGAAGTCAAGATCGTGTAGCATTGACATAAGGATTAACAAGCGGATGGCGCCACAGAGTCCAGAGACAGACCGACACGTGTGTGGACAATTAATCTGTTACAAATGTGCAATGACAATTCAATGCAGGAAGGAAATCCATGTACACCACCAACAAAAATGAGCTCAAAATGGAGAAAACGCCTAAACGTAAAAACTAAAAGCATAAAACATGTGGAATAAAACACAGGAGAAAATTTGGGGGATGCTGACTTACACAAGGATTTCTTAGAAACTACACAAAGAGTATGATCCATAAAAAGAAACCAACAGTAGAACTGAATCACTTTGCTGTACACCTGAAACTAACACAGTATTGTAAATCAACCATACTTCAATTAAAAAAAAGAAATTGATAAAATAAAAATCTTCTACTCTGCTAAAAGCACTGCTCAGTGAGTCAAAAGACAAGCCATGGACTGGGAGAAAATATTTACAAAAACTTTACCAGATATATATAAAGTACTTTCAGAATTCAACAATAAGGCCAGAGCAACTCAATTTTAAAACTAGACAAAAGATTCGAAGAGATACTTCATGAAAGATACAGTTTTGAAAAATAAGCACCTGAAAAGATGCTCCAAATAGTCATTGGAGAAATGCAAATTAAAACCACAATGATTTCCTGCTACGTGCATATTAGCCTATTTAAAACTAAAAAGACTGACCACACCAAGGCTAGATTCTGGAGGAACTGGAACTATGATACACTGCTGGTGGGAAAAGAAATGTTACAAACACTCTGGAAAACAGCCTGGCAGCTTCTTCAAAAGTACACTTACCATATGACTCAGCAATTCCACTCATTATTTACCCAAAAGAAAGCATGTGTCCACATGAAACTTGTACACAAATGCTCACAGCAACTTATTTATAATAGCTAAAAACCCGAAACAATCCAAATTTCCATCCTCAGGTGAGCAGATGAGTTGTGGCATATCCATTCAATTAAATACTATTCAGCAACAAAAAAGAATCAACCATTTTTTAAAAGAAAAAGGACTACTGACGCACACACAACATGGATGAGTCTCAAAATAATTATGCTGAGTAAAGAGGCCAAGGAAGAAAAGAGTGAACATGGTACAATTCCACGTATGTAAAATTCCAGCAAATCTAAACTGGGATACAGGCAGCAGTTCAGTGGTTGCCTGGTGACTGTGGGATCTGGGGAGAGGTGGAGGGGGAGAATCACAAAGAGGCATTTTGAGGGATGATACTTTGGGGGATAATGTTGATCACAGGCACATAGATGTCAAAGCTTATCAGATTTCGCACATTTAAATACATGCAACTTACTGTATGCCTATTATACCTCAGTTAAAAATATAAAACATTTCAGATGATGAGTGTCAGAAGGACAGTAATTTCTCAGCAGGTGTTGGTCACCATTATTATTATTATTTTTCCACCAGACGTTTTTTCATGAGGTGACTTGCCTGGTCTGATGATTTTCTACCAACTGAACTTTTTTTGTAAGAGCATTTTAAAAATGGAGAAAATTAATCTATCATAGTTTAAAGACAGTCCCTCCAGCCATGCCTCTGTCTTCCACTTCATCTTCCTAACACAGATGTGTGGAGACACACAGTCAGTCTTACCCAGGACGGTTTCTGATTGACAAGTCATATTTTTAAAGGGAGGAATTTTATTTTAAACATTCAGTCTTGTTTGCTTTCACCAGCTTTATTGAAGCATGATTTATATATAATAAACCCACCCATTCTAATCGTATAGTTGGATGAGTTTTGGCAATTTCATACAGTCATGGTACCACTGTATTTCTATCAGCCCAAAAAGTTCTCTCGCCTTTTTGCAGCCTCCTCTGTCCCTGCTCCTGGCATGTCTTACTTGCTTTCTGATAATGTTCTTCCTATAATTCCATGTAAATGGTTTCACAGCCACGAGTACACAATGGCGTCTTTCACCTGCCACAGACTGTCGAGAAGCATCCATGCTGTTGTATGTGCATCAACGATTCTTTCCTTTTTATTGCTGCCCAGCGTTCCTGGCATGGACACACTTGGAATTTGTTGACTGACTCACCTCTTGATGAACATCTGGTTGTTTCCAGCGTAGTGTGTGTGTTTGCTTCTATGAATGAGGCTGCTATGAAAATCCATGCAGAAGTCATTTGTGTGGACACATGTTTTCACTTTCTTTCCTAGGAATGAGATTGCTGGGTTGTATGTTTAACTGGATAAGACACTGCCAAGCTGTTTTCCAAAGTGGCCGCACCATTTCGAATTTCCACCAGTGACGCAGGTGCACTCCAGCTGCTCCATGTCTTTGTCAACAGTTGGTGTTGTCAGTTTCTTCAATTTCTGCTGTTTCAGGAGCTGAGTAGTGGTACTGTTTTGTCCCTCGTCATAATTTAATTTAGTCATGATTAAAATGTCTCAACCCATATCAACTTTCTTTCCAAAGACCAAGATTTTATTCTGAAAATGTCCTTTATCCAATAATTAAATGGGCTAAGGCTTCCAAAGAGATGATAATCACAATGTGATAGCATGCCTCCTCACGTACTCATTATATTTTTAATGAAAGATTTAGAATATAAATTGAGCTTTTGTAATAAACCATAATGACGAGTGTTTTTAGCTAGGAAGGCAAATAAGGAATTAATCATTAAGTGAAAAGTATCTCAGGCATTTTATCCTACAGGTTCTTGCTTCAGTAATTTCAAAATAAAGACAAGGGAGAAAAAGATGCTCAGGATTAAAATTAGCACTCCTGTAATACACAGTGTGGCAAAATTTATTAAACTCATATCTGTGGCTGAGTCCAAAAGGGGTGTAGACGTGGAGCCGCTGGAATCAGGTCACGTGTTGGTGTGGAAATGCAGAGGCCCCACTGGTGCCAGTCGAAGGGAACCAGGCTTCCCAGGCCAGTGCATGTGTGTGTGCGTGTGCATGTGCTGGGGTGGAAGGGACAACATAATCCTTTCTATATAAACACGCACGCACATATATGCACATGTGCACTCGGCAATGAGTAACTGGATTTGGATTAGAATAGATTTGGGTATTAATTCGGTACTTAACTTCATTATATAGGTACTCTATCAAACAAGAAAATTATATCAACCAGCATCTTTTTAAAAGCCTGTTCTAACAGCCCTTTCAGGCCTACTCCTCGCCCCGGGGTATCTCAGCAGAGGGAAGCTGTGGTCTCCATCAGCCATCTTTGCTGCCACAGCCACAGGGAAATGAGGACGGTGGCAGCGGACATGCCAGCTGGTCCCCCTCCTCGGCAGGCACACTCCAGCCACGTCGTCAGCGGCAACATGGCACGTGGTCCACAGCAGAATCCAGACCAAGGCCAGTTCCCAGTGGTCTTCATATCTCTCTCTTTGGACCGTCAACTCTGCTAATCTGCTTTCCGGCTATCTGGTTAAAAGGATTTCCCTAGTATTTGCTACCCATATCCTTTCACATTCTTGACATCATAGACAATTTCCAAAAATGACAGGCATAACCCAGCACAGGGACTTCGGGGCATAATCCCAGCCCAAACTCAGCTGCACACTCATCTCTCCCGGAAAACATCTTGGAATTCTTCACTTCTGTGACTCTGTTTGGAGACACATGCTGAAGCACAGAGACCGGGGTGGAGTGGTGGGGGGTTGTTTATAAGAAAGAAACTATGTGGTGACCTTTATTTCTCCAAAAGATGGCAGAAATATTCCACCACAGGTCCCAAATACGCAATATAAACCTCTTGCCATTATTACTCAAAAACTAGGGATTCTTTATAATTTTCCTAGAAATGCATGCTTTTACCTGAAGCCACACATAAAAAAATATGCTTTTCTTGTCTATCTTACACATGATAAAAATGATAGAATGCCATGTGGCCCTTGCTTTGGGCGTACTGTTTCAAGAATAGTGGACTTTATTTCTCAGAATTTAAAAGTACGTCAGGGTTTGTACAGTTTGGACAGTTAGGGACTGAGGTAGCAGGATAAATTCTCCTTAACTCTTTCTTTCACTCCCAGTACTTCTTCATTTTACATCATCAACAGCAACAAAATTAACAGCAGGGCCTTTTGCATCAGGTAGTGCTGTGTACTTAGCTATGTGCTTTACAAGACATCTGAAAATGCCTGTGAAAGAATGCCATTCGCTCAAAGAAGTACCGGACCAGAATCAACACACAGGCATTGTCTGCAGAAGGTGGGGGACATAACCAAGATCTGGCCTGTTTCCAACGAGCCCCCCTATTAATATATAGCCGTGCACATTTTTATCAGAGGAACTAATAAGACACTAGTGAGGAAGCAAAGTTAGCTATTAGGTAACAGTTCTCCTGCCAAGAGCCATAATCTGACACAGACTGAGCTAGGCGTAGCAGTCCATTAATGGTTCACAGCTCACACAATAATGACCTACTAACCTGACGTGGTGTTGCTCTCACATTTTGCTGTCCCCTGGGATGCTACTGTCACTGTGTTATCTATTGCCTGCTTCCCTATCAAAGAAAAAAGCAGAGCTGAAATGTATGTACGCATCCAGCTCTGTAGTTCACTGCACATCCACCCTGGCAAGTGAAGGAACAATAGATTTATAAGTTTATCCTACATTAAGCCAAACGCGCCTGACTGCACTGTAAATTACCAAATAATAAACCAGGTGGTGTAGGATCCTGACTTGGACAGAATATAAAAATCTATCAACCTGTAAAATACAATAACCATAAATGTGCCACGTAGCTGATGGCTCAGGTAAACCATCCACCACCAGGATCCGAGGTTTCAGCAAGAAAAACGCAACAAAGGCCCGGTCAGTTTTAAACTGGGTTCCCGCTGCTTCTGTGCTCCTGCTGGAGGACGAAAAGAGCCCTGAGGTAAAGCACTTGAGTGTCTGTTTTGCTTGTCCAATTTCTTTGTCTGGAATTGGCCGCTTCCCTGGAATCCGCCGTTGCTCCGGAGCTGGTCCCGCACGGCTGCAGACAGGCGTCTTCCAGGATGACGTGCAGCTGCACCAAGGCTGCTCCGATGCCCGAACTTCACATTCAGATGAGCTCGAAACACTCTGCACGGGCCGGAAAGCGGAAAACGCGGGGAAAATGCGGCCTTCGGATGATATATAGACACCTTCCTCCTGAGAAAAACATCTTAAAACTGGGTTAACTCAGTAAACCCCCGTCCTAAATTCCACACTTGACCGGTCGTCACAGAAATAAAGTGAAGATTAAGTCAATTGTACTGGATCTTCCTTCGCAGCCCCTGCCAGAGAGATTCCATTCAAATGAGTCACAGGGAAAAAAAATTAATTTCATCTCAGTGAAAGATTCCAAAATGATCCTATAAATTGCGATTCCAAAACATACAAAGCTAATTAATTCCTTTTTAGGAGATTTTTCAATAAGCAAACCCGGTTAAGTTTATATGATTTACAAACAGTGTTGACATTCATAGAGGTGCAACTAATTGCTACACGGTCTGACATCATTACCGGAAAGTGCTGGGGGGTGCAGACAGTCTAATTAGGGGTGGCTTCAAGCTCACTCCCTGATTACCATCACAGAGCTCTCCTAATATGCTTATACAGCGCAGTAATGCTGGAAAGTGATTACGTTTTGCCCGCTGTCGGCCTAAATTCTGAATGAAAAATGATAATCCCCGTGTGGAGGGATGCGTTCACACAGCTTACATTTCTCTGAGTCGCACTCACCTGCGTGTACCTGGGACCCATCTCCTCGTATCTTGCAGGTCAGCTCTGCAGGGGCTGCGTGCAAGCCTTTGGATGCATCACAAGGGCTCCTCAGAGTGCTTCCGAACAATGCTGGCAACCTCCGTGCTTCGCAAGACCTTTTGAAGCAGATTTTCACCATCTTCCCGGTTCAGGGACAACTCCAGCGATGTTTGGAAGTAATTTAGTTTCAAATTACAATTCACTTTCCATTTAGGTCAATAACAATTGTTTCACCAGTTTTCACTTTTAAAGTTTCATTCTGGTCAGTTGCTGTCTTCTGTCATCAATTCAAGTTGCTAATGACAATATCATGACACTGCAGCCCTGGAAACTTGGATGAGGCTGGGGCTCTGGGTGTTCAGACCCCCAGGGTATCTGGGCTTTAATGAGCCCTGTCGCCATCACAGAAGGGTAGCCACGTGTGCTTCAAACATCGAGTGCCACAGTTATTTTTAACAATCCCAGAAGTAAGACCCAAACACATGGAAGATTCTAGAATCCATAGGAATGTGCCCCACCCCCCAAAAAAATCCCTAAGCCTCTCCTGCCCTAAAGACACTTACAATTTAGACCTGGAGAAAAGGCAGCTTGACTGGGACTGCTTCCTTTGGGACTGAAAGACAGGTTCAAACAACACTGTGAAAATGACTGAAGCCCAAAAGCTGATGATTCCACACTTTTTACTGTACACACATTTCTGAGTTTCAGCTGACATCCTCGCAAAACACTTTATGTTCAACTGTTATCTTCTCTGGATTCTGGCGATTCAGTTTTGAAAGATGAATAAATGAAATCAGATTCCCCAAAGCAAATGGTTTTATAGCATAATTAACACCTCAAGGGGGTACCCTGTGTTCTCCTAGGAATTTCAGAACATGGACATCAGAGGAAAACATGTTCAACAAACCTCAAATTCTTGGTGTCCGGGCTTAATGAAGGAGACTCCCGCAGCCGAGCACCTCCCAGACATCAGCGCCTCCGAGGCGGGGGCGGACCTAGCACGGATGATGATCCCTGGCCACGTGGGCCACAAGGCCTGCGCAGAACCTGTGCTCTGGGGGCAGATTTGACTCTTCGAGGAATAAATGCACCTTTCTCAGGTATGATGGCTAACTTATCTATTCAAAATCAAATAACCAATTTCTAATTAACTTTAATTAACTTGGGCATGGTGCCAAACATTACATATCTCTTTTTATAAGCAAATTGGTAAATTCCAGATCTAAAACTCTGAAGTCACCACAGATGATTAAAGCATTAAGAACTTGTTTTAAAAACTGTACCTCTTGTCTCAGCAGACCACAGAGCGACATATTTCAACCCACTGCACTGGTCTCTGGCATCACTCTACAGGTTCTCCAGACTTTTCTGGAACCTTCCATGTTCCTCTCCTCTTGGCCCCAGCTGAAGCTCCCTCCTCCTGCTGCACGGGGCTCTCCCTCCACCTGCTCCCTCTTTGCTTTCTCCATCATGTCTCTGAAAAGGACCCCTGCACATACACACCTGGACTAGTTAAGCTTACACACAAGCACGGGCTCGCCACTTTGACGGCCCCAGACGCGCCCTGGCGGTAGTCCGTGCACCTGGAGGCAGACTCAGCGCCGACAAGCGCCTCACACACAATGCAAACTGTTACCACACAAGGCTCGGCCTCGGGCCCCAGCTTCGACTGTGGGCAACGCCACGCAGGGAGACGAGTGATGCAGGCGTTCACGGCACAGACCAGACAAGTGGCCGGAGCTGTGACCTCAGCATCGGGTCCACATCCTCAGCGGCTACCTGCCTGTCACCAAATGATTCACTTCTCCCCCTTCTGTCTCTGATTCCTGTGCCTCTTTGTGCCCACCAAGCACCTCACACTGTAGACACTTGACATACTGTTGTTTAATTAATTAAGTCCCTGGAAGTTGATAAACCTAACACACTGAACCTGAGCAAAGGCTAGTCACAGGAGGCGAGCAGGGAGGCCACGCAAGTCCGCGAGGATGCACATTCAGCAAGACTATCAAAAATAAAACGATGACTGCAATTTCCTATCGATGAATGACCTGCATCTCCTATAAAGCAGAGCCCCTGCCACCCTCTTGACCTTCAGAGCATTCACACACCGCGGGTTAGAAAACCCTGACGTTCACGCAGGACGTGCCCACCCAGGGACACAGTTCCCAACAAGCTCACCTGGGTCAGCACGCAGCCCAGCACAGGCGCTCCCCCAGCTTCCATGACATTCAGCCCTCGTCCGCGAGCAGTCTGTGCCCCGGGCGACGCCTCCCACGATCTCTGAGGTCACGCTTTTCATTCCCACATAGACCCCCCCAAGCGGCTCCTCCTTGTGCTGTGCCTGCACCACTGACACCTGCATTTCACTCCCGACTTTGCCCCCGAGTCCTTTTCTTGGCTGTGAATTCCCGTTTCCTTCACTTTCTTTTCACTTCCAGCATTAACAAATCGCTTTTTGGGTGTGGGAGGTGCGAGGATGGTGGTGGGGTAGACAATGCTTCATCATGAGAAAATGAATTTGAGTCATGTTCAAGAATCAGTGAGTCCACAACGACAGGAGGAGAAGCGCAAAGCACGTCACAGAGCTGCTGTGTCAACCACTCACCCGTGACGTCAGTTACCACACACCAAATCCATTCCTCGGCACACAGAATCCAAACGGGAGGCTCAGCCACACTGCAAATGACTCTACGGCCCGGGCCTTCCAGCTCACCTACAAAGAGCCAAACCACAAGGTCAAAGCACAAATTCCAGTGGTCTGCTGGACCAGGTCCCAAAACCAGTCCCGTGGGCCACTAAAGCCACAAATGTTCGGTTGGCTTCACAAGACAAAAAGGGTTCCAAGTTCATCTTATTCTTTTAATTGGAATATGGCCCTGGTCCATCAGCATCGCTTACCACAGACCCCAGCTCAGGTTATTTGATTTCTAGACACCAAAAAAGCATATGAGTTAGGAAGCTCTTGACTGTAAGAAACAGAAAACTCCAGCTGAACTGGCTTAGACAACGGGGAAATTTATCTCACAACAAGAATTCCTGCAGTGGCAGGGAGAGCACTGATTAATTCAGCAACACACTCAAGGACGGGCTGTCTTTCCTCTTCCCCTCAGCCATCCCAGCCCGGCCCCTCCTCTGTGCCATCTCAGCCCAGCCCCTCCCCCTCTGCCATCTCAGCCCGGCCCCTTCCTGGACCGTTCAGGTTCAGGCACCATAAGTAGGCAGCCTGATACCCACCAGGAAAGGAACAGTTACTCCCCTCCTGTCTCTTTGCTAGTAATTCAAACCCTTCATAGGAGCTCCTCAGCTTCTTATTGGCCAGAATTACATCACATGCCCTCACTTAAACCAATCACAAGCTAGGAGAGTGAGCCATCATGATAGGCTTAGACCATGTACTGCAAACTAAAATTAATACAATCATTGGTCCCAACTCCCATTTTCTTAAATCAAAATTTGAGTCCAGATGTAAACATCCACATATAGATTCCTACCTACTTAAGTGTGTGTGTTCACTATAACGTAAGATGAATTTCTTACTGTGAATGATGGTCCAAATAGTTTAAGAAGCACTGGCTTAGACCAATCCTGACCTACTCCTGCGAAAGAAGACAGAGCCTGCCTCCTCTGAAGCACACCGCCATGTGGGACAAAAAGACCTAAACAAGACAGGGTTCAGTTAGGAAGAAAGACACAGGGAAACCCAACATCCCCCCAGCTGGTAGCCACCCCAAGCATCAAGGGAAGAGGAGCATCTCATGGTGTGAGGGAGACAACAGCCATGTGTACAGAGAGGCAAGAGGATTCAGAGCCAGGGGAACGGGCACCAGTGGCACCAGGCTGCCCATGGGGCCATGTGGGTTCTCTGTTGTGTGACATGGACACATTTCCAACCGAAAGTGTAAGGCAGGGTGCAGATCACAGGCAAAGGCAGGCGCTGCTGATTTAATTTAAAAACTAGAAGCAGCATCTACAAGAATCGTTCCCATCTGATGAACCAGCGAGCAGCCCTTCCCCAGCTGCACAGGGCACTGATTGATTCCCTGTGACGGGACTTATGACGGGACTGCTGAAACCATCACGTGGCTTTGAATGCAGTGGGATCGGGAGACAGACATGTTGAGGGCTGTCATCACCAAGATGCCTTCTGCCACAGATCCACTGTCTTCTTAACCTGATGTAAGGAAATTCAGGTTTAGTGAAGGAGGAAATTACTTTGGGTATGTATCATTCAAATCCTTAAGGATTATTGGCTAATTAGGAGCACAGTAATGTAAATTTGCCTTGTGTCAGGTCTTCAGGAACAGTAAAATAACATAATTAAGCAGTGAACAAAGCAGATCATTTAAGCCACTCTTCACTGAGAATGTATATGATGGTGAAATGTATGCATTGGCCTGGAAACTAGAAAAACATGGTCCACACTTGCAGGGGCCAAATATTGTTTCTAACAAGAGAGAAACTACGTAGATTTGATTTAAATATATTGCTATTTCTTATAAGAAGGTTTTCACAGAAAAATTCTGGTAGATAATTAAATAATTCATTTGAAGAGAACAGGAGTTGTTCTTTTTGAAAAAACAAACTGAACAGCATTTAAGTAAGCAAAGTAAAAAGCCAAATACAAACTTTCTAGAATGAGAAACCCTAATAGAATTAGAAAATAAAATTCAAAATGGCATTTACCAATTTTGACTTCTCTCTGGACTTCTGGTTACATGTGCAAAATTATACATAAAAATGGAAAGCTTCAGCTAAAATTGTTGACTCCAAATGGCTCCATTAATCCTGATTCTGAGGGTGCGGATGCTCTTCCTGTTTATTGCTAAAGAAAATGTTACCTTTGTGCTCAAACACCGGTTGTGAAGGCAATTGTGAAAACTCCAATACGTTCCGGAAGACTTGGAAGAGGTTCAAAATCAATTCAGAAAGTCTCTTTTAAAGGGAACCCTCTTACACAGTGGGAATGTAAACTGATGCAGCCACTATAGAGGACAGCATGCAGGTTCCTTAAAAAACTAAAACTAGAGTTGTCATATGATCCGGCAATCCCACTCCTGGGCACATAGACAGAGGGAACTCTAATTAAAAAAGATACATGTACCCCAGTGTTCACAGCAGCACTATTTACAATAGCCAAGACACGGAAGCAACCTGAATGTCCACTGGTAGACAAAAAGACAAAGAAGAGACATATTTATACAATGGAATACTACTCAGCCATTAAAAAAGAATAAAATAATGCCATTTGCAGCCAACAGGGATGGACCTAGAGATTATCATATTAAGTAAGTCCGACAGAGAAATACAAATACTACGTAATATTTTAGATTCCACTTATAAATGATATGATACAAATGAACTTACTTACAAAACAGAAACAGACTCACAGACATAGAAAACAAACTATGGTTACCAGGGAGAAGAGGGGTTTGAGGAGGGATAAATTAGGAGTTTGAGATTAGCAGATATAAACTACTATATATAAAATAGACAAACAACAAGGTCCTACTGTATAGCACAAAGAAACCATAATGGAAGAGAATATGAAAAAGATACATATATATATATATACATATACACACACACACACAAATATATATAATTGAATCACTGTGCTGTATACCAGAAGCTAACACAACATTGTAAATCAACTATACTGCAATAAAAAAATCATTACTTCATTTAAATATAAATATTTTTAAGTTTCTATTCCATTCTTCTTATCTGCAGGACCAGAAAGTAATGTCTGGTTTGGCCCAACCAACTATGGGCAAAAAAAACCACCGATCCCAGCAACAGGGAGCCCCGGGCTGGGAGGGTGCCTAAGTTAACCTCCACGGTCTCACGAAGGGGACCCTCTTCTGCTATGGACTCTCTGAAGCCCTGACTGAGGGTTGCAAAAACCCAAGTCAATGTTTCATTTTCACTAGTGCTGCAGAAGGCGGGGAAGGACAGGAACTGAAACGACAAAAGAAGAAAGAGACACGAATCGGGTGGAGATGGAGACCAGGAATAGAGAAACCAAGGAGATGGATGTCATCATGCAGTCAGACAAGGAGGCGTTTGGAAAGGGAATGGGAACCTGGAGGGCAGACTCAGCAGTGGGAGGAAGAAAGGACCAGGCTGTCTCTTTGGCTCGAACAGGTATGGTACGCGGTCCATCAAATTGTTTTTAAACCTAATCTGCGAAAATCAGTGAAAGTACCCACCAGCCAGGCAGTCAGAGGCCCTCAAAACTGTGCTCTTGAAAAAACAGTGTTCACCATCCCTTCAACAATTCAGGCTTAGCCAGGAGGGACGCTGCTGTTACTGCTTCGGTGCTAAAAGGAAAGTAAAAAGAAAATCGAGTGCATCTTGATGTCACCTAAGTTTCCCTTCTGCTCACAAACCAAGTGAGGGCCAGGAAACACATCTCCCCAGCAAACGTCTGTTCTGCCATGGAACGTCCCCTGCACTCACGGCCTGATTTATAACCACTGTTTTCTATTATAATTCAAGTACCTTCAGGGCCCTTTCCAAGACCAATAAATGACTACAAAGTGCTGCATTGTATCTCGTACCTTCTTTTCTCCCAAATCAAATCTACTAGTTATACCTTGGGAACGTGTTCTCCAAATCAGGGCCAATGTCTAAACTTGTCCACTCACGGCCCGTAATCAGCTCTCTTGGAAATACAACTCTGCGTATATCACCAGAAACGACTCCTTCAAAGAAATAAAGAGGCTCGCATAAGCGGCATGTCACCTATCTGCTTTGGTGATTCATTCGGGGGGGGGGGGGGGTGGATCCAATGACCACATCTTTATTAGACCATGCTGAGGGTCATGTTTATAAACCTCAGAATGCAAAACACTAGGAAAAGCTCTCTGGTGGTGGACCATTAACTCAACATTCTCTAGAATAAACAACATGGGAGCCATAGAAACTTCATTAGAGAGTTAAGTGTGAAACTGACTGTCCTGACTTTTAAACCCCAAGATCAGCACGCTGCATAGGTAACGTGGAATAAACCCAACATTACATGATTTTTAAGAATTCAGACTGACATCTGCTCTTCAGACTTCTCCTAACACAAATTTTGCTTTCGGTGATATTTACCGTCCTTTGAAAAGTGGGTCACTGTATTCTCTTGCCATGGGCTGATCAGAAGAACCAAAGAAAATAGTCATTAAGTTGACAAAATGTCCCATACATCCATGTCAGTTAGAAGGAAAGAAATAACCGAGATCTTCCTTGCGCCACTTTCCAGGATTCCTGACATCTGTCATAAAGTCAGGCCGTATGTCTTTTCCTTCCATTAAGGAGAGTCATCACAGAACCTGTGCTAAGGTTCTGTCAAAAAGAATTATTGACTTATAAGCATATCTCCCCCCACCCTGCTAATGATTTCGACAAATACAGCCACTGATCATCTTTTTTATATGCTTTCCAGAAATTACTGGGAGACCCAGGGGGCCATTTGGGGTCCTGTGCTTAGGGATTTGACAGGTAATGTTAATGAGGCTCACATCTGTATTTATTTCTGGATTTATTTATTTAGAGTGGAGTGTTCTGGTTGCATGAGCCTTGCTGAACTGGCACTAGAGAGAGCAGGGAGGAAGGAAGGAAGGAGGGAGATGGGGGAGGGAAGGGACGGGAGAGCAGCTAGAAGCCCCCTATAAAGGAGCTCGACCAGCACCGTTTACTGCCTCTTCTACAGGGACCGCATTCGTCTGCCCTCATATTGTCAGGTTGACAAGAGGAGAAAAAAAATTAACCAAAAGCCAAATCAAATAAATGTGCAACTCATAAATTCTGCAGCTAAAAATTTACCCCTGAGGGATCACAACAATGCACCGTGGAAGCCTTCCCCCTCCTGCCCTCATAAAGGGGGATGATAAGTGAAGCTTCTCTCCTCAGCACCAAGAGGCCCGGGCTGGAAGAACAGCGCCAGGCTGCCGGCTCCCTCCTCCTCCAGTTAGCGAATTTATTCCCATCGTTGGTGGGCGGGCGTCCAGCCGCTCTCCTCGAAGTGTCAGCATCACCAGGCCCGCGTTGCTAAGCAACACGTGCCTGGACCGGGCTGGGTGGCTGCGGACCCGCCTCCGGGCCTGGGCTCCCAGTGTGGCTGCTCCCGCGGGGGTCGGGGCTGCATGGGAGAGTGGCAGCCGGTGGAGGGTGAACCACCAACGCCCACCAAGCCACTGGGTTTTTTGACTCCAACATCCCAGCAAAACTTGTTCTAATGAGCACCATTCTTGCTCCCAAGTATTCGACCTAAAAAACCAAGAGAAACCAGTTTTGGAGAAAGTGGGCCTGCTGCCTTCCACCCATCAAACCTCCCAGAAGCAGAAGCAAGGGCTTTCAGGGTGAGAACATCTCCCCGACCACTTAAAGCATCTGCCCCTGCTGGTCTTCAGGCTTTACTTCTTCTACGTGGACCACAGTGGGCGTGCATCAGACTTTGGGAGCCTTAGCCAGTACAGCTAGGGGCCCCAGATGTTAACAAAGACTTGAAAAATAATACGGTTTTTCTTGCCACCCAACTGTCCCAGTGAATCACATTCTTATTTGGCAAAACTCACAAACCCTTATCTGCAGAGCACCCTCTTGTGGCCAGCAGGCCCGCACCCAGACCCCTACTCCCAAAACGAGAGTGGGGGGCCCCAAGGCACAGCACATCCTCCACAACCTGGACTATTTTTTAACCTAAAAGAGGAAGAAATAAAAAGCTATCAGAGCAATTAAAAATCGAAGAGATGGGCAATTCGTTTAACATGCTTCTAGGTGATTCATCCAAATTCAAATCTGATTAATAGATTAGTGAAAATGCAATGTATGTCTGTTTGCCAAACCTTCTGTCACAAAAGGAAAACGAAAAAGGAAAACCCAACTTTTTTAAAACCACCAAAAATAGCCACAGTCAGAAGGGTTAGGAGAGCTCTCTGTCCCTCAGATTGCCAAAAAAAAGTAACAGACTTTTGCTCTCTATTTTAACGTGTAAAGATACTTTAATACATGTCATTTGTAAACTAATTTCAACAAGCAATGCTTTTAATGCAAAATATTTAAATGTGTTTCCATGAACTGAAAACAATGGAGTTTCTGCTGCTTCTTTGAGATAAAATTAAAGGATCACACTCCCTGTTAACCAGAACTATGAATTCAATACATCTGTTTGCCTATTTAAACTCACATGTGTAAAACTGCTTTCTATCAGCAAATGTATTCAACTTACAAAGTCCTTATTTTCAAAATATGTATTCAAGAGTACCACCAAGAAACTTTCCAACACGCCCGAAGCCCGCTTGCAGCATTCTGTAACAGCGATGTCAGGCGGCAGCGGGAGCGGCAGCGATAATGACTCGGGTTAGACTGTAGGTTGTAATAAAACTAAGCCCTCAGTGATGCAGTAAGGAGCCGTGAAGGTGACAACAGCTTTTAAGAAACAGAATATGTTTTCATGTTTTTAAAATAAGAACAAATGAGTCACTGTCAAAAATGCTCCTTGTGAATAATTATTTGCTATCAACGCTCTGTTAAATTAGGATTTTCTCCTTCTGCATGGGTGATAAAAGAATTGATTAGCTGTCACTTTTAGGTGCTGAGTGACACCTATCTGAGTTAGAAGGGCCTCTTTCGGCTGTTTTGTTTCCATAACTGTAGGCATTTTGACTAAAATTCTATTCTGAGTCTTTCAGGCTTAATCCCTGAAACTCTGCGCCTGCATTCTAGAAAATACACGCCCAGGAACTGTTCTGTCCGAGGGGAGACACCAGCAGATCTGCTGCTCTTTTTCCGTATCACAGAAGAGTAGGTCAATAAATCAACTAAAGGTAAAAGTAAAATCTGTAATAACCCGTTACCACATCTTCCTCCTCCCACATCGCAGCACATAAAACTTTGTGTCAAAAGGTCTCACATCACGAGAATTAATCAAAAAACTCTTAAAATACTCCATGCACCTACTTCTGATGGCTAATTTGGCTTCCCTATGGAGAAGCACTAATTTTTTATCTCAATCAATTGGTACAATATTCTTTTCCATCAATCACAGGGGGTAGGAAGCAGTAAAATCCCACCCTTTTATGAGAATAAAGCAAAATTCAGCCAAAAAGAAAAAAACAGTTTCCTACGAAGGAAAGCCAGCTGTAACAATGGAAAACAAAGAGAATGCAGGAAGAGGGTGGAGGAGGAGGCAGCAGACGCTTCAGAGGACCCGGGGGAAACCTTACAAATAGCTCCACCAGAGCAGAAGGGATCTCAGAAGCATCAGAAGGCCAAATGCAGCTGAGAGAAAGAGCCAATAAGAAAGTCAACAAAGTGGCTGGACCAGATGCATCTGATGGGGTGCCTGTGAACAACTCACACCTTGACAGGGAGGACCACTGCCATCGGGAGAAGACAGACAGAGCTTTTCTTTCCCAGGAAATGAAAGGGAAGTGCCCAGCGGGGCTGAGAAAACACAGCCTTCATGGAGAGGAAAAGAAAGGAATTGTGCAGGTTAACTCAGGCTCTTCGAAGAAGCCGGGAAAAGCCTGGGGCTGTCAGGCAGCAGGGATGTGTGCAGCAGTGAGAGAAGGGAGAGAGCAAAGGGCAGGGCTCAGCCAGCTCCACGGCCCAGTGCAGAGCCCACAGGTGGGACGCACCAGCCGCCCCGGCAGCTCCTCTGCAGCCCAGCGGCGGCCAGAGGCCGTCACATCTGTCACAGCTGCCCCACTTCCAAGCCTCCTTATCGCGCCTGCTGCCATCTTGCCCGATTGGCTCCAGGCCCAGTCAGCCTTCCTGAGACTGACTGAAGGCACAGCCAGGCTCCGCTCCCTCCCGCCCCTGGGGCCCCTGCGCCATCTTCTAGAAGTGACGGTGGCGTGCTTCACTGCTCCCGTGGAGGGATGAGACACTCTGACAGCTGGGGACGCATCGCTCCCCACTGGCTTTCCTAGATGCCAGGGCCACAGACCATGTGCTCCTTCTGGCAGGCTTAAAGGGCCAGGCACCTCAGTGATTGCTCCGAAAATGGAACCAGAGACCCAGCTCCTGCGAGCAATGGACAAAGCAAATAAAAATTATTTACTGATAATGCGTGAAGCCGATGGAAGAGATGTAAACATTAAATTGGGGGAGAATAAGCTTCACCAATACTTTTTGCTGGGAAAGATGCCTGACCAAGCCCTTGTATTGCTGCAGTGAACTACCCACTCACAGCACGGAGGGCCAGCAGATGGCTGTGCTTCCCCGGCAAGGCGCGTGGGAGTGCTATGCTGCCGGGTGCTTCAAGGCCTTCCAGGAATTCGCATCAGCTCCTTGTACCCTCACAGCACCATTATGGGGTGAGCTCCATGTTCATTTAAAAAATGTGAAAACTGAGGTGCAAGTGAAAAATCACATGTGGATGTGGATGAAAGCCACACCTGGAACATCCAGGCTCCAACTCCGCGTGCCACCCTGAACCGTGTTCCAGCAGACGGCTGGGATCTTAGGTCCTGCTGGACACCACAGAAGGGAAGCCCTTCTGGAGCAAGGCTTTTGAGAAAGCCAGGGTGGCCAGATTTAGCTCTTGAAACTACAGGGTGCTCAGCTAAATAGGCATCTCAGATCAACAGCAAATCATTTTCAGTGCAGGCCTATCCCACGTAGCGCACGGGACATACTCATGCAAGAAATGACTCGCTGTTTACCTGAAAGACAGATTTAACTGTGTCCTGGGTATTCTATCTGGCATCCCTAGTGAAGGCCAATATCAGTTCCTCCAGCCCTTCTTCTGACCCAAGGGGAAGCTCTGGGAACAGGCAAGAACCGCCCGGCGGCACGCCCTTCCCAAGGCTGCACTGCAGGGCGTTTCACCTCTTTGGAAGCACTTTCTCCCGTTATCTCATGGAACCCTCCCTACAGGACCAGGGCACAGGCATCGGCATCCCCGCGTCCTGGACAAAGGAAACTGCTGCTCAGTCTGAAGCAACTTGGAAGAGCTGGCATCAGAGCCGGGGCACAAGCCCCGAGTGTGAGTCCAGGGCTCTGTGTTTAAAGTGAGAAATCACGCCCTGACCAGTCTTCAGCCCCTTGACTCCTTTTATAGCTGCAATTTCCTTTCCACATTTTGAAGCCAAAAGCATGAAAATGTGAACTACCGAGGTGATGCCGACATCGCTAGTGGGCGCGGTCTGTAAAGCAGAGGACCCCGCAGCTAAAGGCAGGCGGAGATTACACACAGAGTGCAGGGCCCAACACTCCTCTGAAAGCCCAAAAGCTCAGATTAGAAATACTTTGAAAAAAAAATCTTAAATGAGATAGACTCATTATTCTCATTTCCATGTTCCAGATCTATTAATCTAGCCTCTAAAGTAATCCCTGTCCAGGGTGCACAACTGTATCAAATACTCCTGCTATCAAAGCTTTATTTCCTTTAAAAGGCAAAGATAATATGGGCTGGGTATTCTTTTCCTGCACAGAATTCATTTAAGTCAGAAATGTTCTCCAATGGCTTCTTTTTTTTTTTTTAACCGCTCTCCAAGTTCACGTGCACCCTGATCCAAGAAGATGTAAATTACCACTGGGGGAAGGGGGCAAGACTGCTCCCTCCAGGACACAAACACCAGGATTTCAGGTCCCTGATACTTTTATTTTGCTGCTAATAAAATTGGGTGGTTAAACCTCCATGGTAGAGTCTGAATCTAACACCAGAGTTAAGCTGTAACACTAGCAAAAACTCTATTAAAATGTTGCCCCAGAGACTGTAAATTTGAATTCTGGCAATGCTGGTCAGCTTGGGCCTGAGAACTACGGAGAGGAAGTTCCTAAGTCTGGCTGAACAGGCCACACAGAAAGATTTTTTTTTTCCCTTTAGACAAATCACCTTCTAGAGAAGAAAAATATAAAGAGGTAAGAAAGGCCTCAAAATTCTGAGCTGCAGAGAAGCAGAGTCCGAGTCTCATAACGTACCTGGGCTTGGCCCCGGACAGGTGGGCTCCACAGACGAAGACAGATGGCAAGAGCAGAATACAGACGATGCTCTGCGATTTGAACTTAAATGTGTTTCAACAGAAGAGCCGCCTTCAGAAAGGTGAACGTAAGAAATCGATTCAGTTTGGGGAGAAACACAGGATGCTGGGCACAGCCCTGACCTGAGGTGTGGCACAGCAGGGCTCTAGAGCCCCTGCCTTCGGTGCGCCGGCTGCTCACCATCTGAGCCACGGCCTCCTCACCCTCTAGACACAAATTACAGCCGAAGGTGATGAGAGGGCCACAACCTCAGACAGTACACACATGCATCCAAACACCTGGGGAATCACAACAGGCCTGAGAGAAAGTTGTTTACGAACAGGGCAAGTGGTCTAAATTCAGTGTTTGCAGAATTCACTTACTTATTATTAATGCTAGAAACTTCCTTTAAAAATAGATTAGGGAGAAAAAGGCAGTTACTTTGACCAGTAACGAGTTAAAAACTTTATTATGAAAAATAATATTTGTAATACCAATGAAATGTCAAGAATTACAAGAATAAACCAAAAATCAGTAGACGAGGCTTGTTTGGGGGAGGGTACAGCTCAGTGGCAGAGCACATGCTTAGCATGCATAAGGTCCTGGGTTCAGTCCCCAGCATCTCCATTAAATAAATAAATAATTACCTACCCACCCACCCCCAATTTTTTTAAGTTTAAAAAATAGGCTAGGCTTACATTTTATATGCATAACTGATAACACAAAAAATTAGTAAAAAAAAAAAAACTATTAGAACTGGTGAAAATTTCAGACCTACTGTAACAGACATGAAAACTGATACCCAGGATAAACTGGCAGCCAGGTTATCAGACTTCCTTGGCCTCTGAGTGAAGGCACTCACAATCCTGGTGTTACTGCGTGCTTGCAGAACGACTGTTCAAGGTACAATTTGCTAACACAATCAATGAATTTAGCGAAGATGTGTTTAAGAAGAGAGCATCTGAGGATTAGGAGCAGGTTTTAGAAGTGAAATGGAGGATAAGCTAACAAATCTATCAGAAATAAGATCAACAACTTAAAATTTAAACCAGTCGTGAGCATATATTTGAACTTGGATATGCAGAAATGGTGCACAACTCCCTGAGGTTCAGCGATACACTCCGAGGATCAACAGCCCTATAGACAGTTAAATTACTCCGAAAGCCAGGGAATTTATCAAACATGAATTTCAAAGTGGATTCTGGCCTCCAGGAAAAATGGAAGTGCCCATTAATGCGCACACAAAACAAATGCTGTCTGCAAGGTCTTCACACTATTTATTTTTTGGACCACAAATTGGCTAAAGGTTTTTCATTTACATAAAGTGGGACTAAGAGCCCTCTCTCTTTGTTGGAAGTAATCTGGGTTCAAGTTGTGCAAAACTATTTACAAAGACTAAAACTGTAACCACTGCCCTGACAGGTACAACACAAAGAAATAATTTGCCCCACATCACATCCCTGGGTGCATTATTTATAACCAGCTCCAATCTGAGAATGTTAACATTAAATAGGTTTCACACGTGGAGGAAATGCACACAAACCGCCATATATTATGAATGAAGATTATACCAGCTCTGCAAAGTCTGCTAACCCGGACGGGCTGGGGCTGCATGGATGCCTCAGTGCGCAGCATCCTTAGGAATTGAGACAGTACTTAGCTCGTAACCTCAATATTTACTTTATTCATCAAAAGAAATGTTAACTTCATCTACGTCTGACAGATAATTCATCAAAAAATGTTTTAAATAAGAGAATATTTCACAGCTAAGGTGGCTTGGGAAATGAGGCGCTGGCCTTTGGGCCTGCGCTGTCCCCAAGGAGAGGCGTGGAGTGTCACTGGCAAGACGTCTGAGCCCCCACCCAAGGGAAGGAGGGAAGACAGGACAGCTGGGCTGGGCTGGAGCAGGTGTGGAGTGCGGCTTCCCGCCACACAGTGCCTCCACGTGTCCCGCCACTTCCTTGCCCAAGAAAAGTTGGGATCCAAAAGAATACGACTCTTCCTTCTGAAGATGGCCCCTCTGGGTCCAGATGTCCCAAGCACTTGGAAATGTGTCCTCAAGAGCCCTCAGCCTTCACACACTTTGGTCCCCATCAGAGAAAGTCAGTCTAACTTCTCTCCCTCACTCACCCATTTCCATTGTTTTCTGTAAACTGAGTCCTCCTCATTGAAAGTTACTATCCTCCCTCTAATCCCATAGCTGCCAGCCGACAGCTAACTGGCTGGCAAAGCCGCAAACCCCGTGGGTGCCAAACGTGCCAGCCCCGCCCCTCTCACACCTAATGGCGCCAGCAGTAGGCAGTCATCTGCCCTCGCATCGCAAGCCACAGTGCCTGCCTACCCCTGGGACTTTAAGGTCTCCCCAGATGTCTTTATAACGTCACTCTCCTACATTCAGAAGAGGGAGAAAAGGGGCGAACTCTTGGGGCCTGCCTTTCCCACGCACGTGGAACAAAGTGATTTGGTGTGGTGCTCTGAGACGCTCCTTCTGATCCTGAGAGTCGTGGAAATCCCATGGTTTTCAACGTTCGCGTCCATCTCCCCCCGGCACGTGAGTGTTCAAGGTAGTATCCCCTTTTCAAAGACGGGGAGACAAAGCATAAGGCTTACAGGCATCGCCGCAAGACGCCAGAAGCCGCGGCGGTCGGCCGGCTGACAGGCCAGCTGCGGGTAGCGTGGCTGCCACCACCTCCACCAGCCCTGCCGCTGCCTGTCTGGTTTGGTGGTCCTTCTTGGCTCTCATCACCTGCAAGAGTTTCAAATGGATCTCTTTCCCAGGGTGCCTGGACCTACAGAACTGGGGACGTTTCACAGGGGTGGGCGGGAACCCAAGAGTACACTGCACCCCGAGTGATCACGGCTCCCTCTCCAAGGCCAGCACAGAGCTACCCTGGACTTGCCCACCCAGACCTCGGCTGACCCCACGATGGCCACACTGCAAATCCACCCCCTCATCAGCAGAATCTCAAGCAGAAACTGACAGTTTGGGTTCCCTCGTGACCTACATTGGAGGGTGGCAGCAAGGCCCCTCAGCCTCCTGCCCAGAGAGGGGCCCGGACAGTGGCCTGCCTCTCACCTCCCAGCCCACCCTGCACCCACCAGAGGCTCAGGACACCCTGTGAAGCCACATTCTCTGCCCCTCCCCGCAGCAGGACTGCACCGTGTTGTTCACTTGGGTCTGATGACTCCTCCCGAGCCTGGGGACCATGCCCTCCCTGAGTGTCCAGGAAGCCAGACCAGGCAGTACTGTGTGCAGACCCAGAGCGAGCGGGGCGTCTCGGCCCTCAGCCAGTCCCGCTAACTCGCCTGCATCAGTCTGCTGGGGCTGCGTATCACAGTGCCCCCTGGCTGGTGTCTCCTGAGGCCTCTCTCCTTGGCTTGGAGATGGCCACCTTCCCGCGTCCTCGCCTGGTCCTCCCTCTGTGCGCGTCTGTGTCCTCATCGCCTCTTCTTACCAGGACTCCAGTCCTGCTGGGTTAGTCACCCTGGACGAGGGCCCACCCCTCGTACCACCCCATTTTACCTTAATTACCACTCTAAAGGCCCATCCTCAAATGCGGCCGAGCTCCGAGGACCTGGCAAGACTTCAGCACGTGAACCGAGGGGACACGGCGCAGCCTATAGCTGCATCGACCCTGGCTTCCTGCTCCCTCTCTGGAAGGTTCTCGATGCTACAGAGAATTTATCACCAAACTGGCTTCTCTCAATTGGCAGCAGAGAAATGACAAGTGATAATACCACAGCTACGCAAGGAACTGGACGGAATTCAGCCCCAGAATGAAAACGACAATCTGGTGCAGAGCATTTCACAGCACAGAGCCCTCCACGTGCGCCGGAGCCTCCGATCCTCCAACCCACTCTGGAAGGGAGGCTGGGGAGGTATTAATCAATGAACACAGATTAATTTATGAGATGACGAGATGCAGGGTAAGTTGCCCAAGGTCACACAGCTAATGACGACCCAGTCTTGAGACGCCAAGAACATATTCCTTCCACTAGCCCTCGTGGTCCCCTGTGCAATACGGGGACGCCTGGGGTACGACTTCACAGCGGTCCCTTCCAGTTAAAGACGTTCATCATCTTGCATAAGTTATGACCCCAGCCTTCCCACAAGAAGATCGTATCACAACAAAAAACACACATCGTGCAGGTGGCTAACATGATTTATTAAATTTTCTCAATTTCACGTATTAGGAAGTTCCTCCACACAGGAAAATTTCCTCAATATTGAAAACATATGTACATAGGACAAAGCTCAGGGAAAAAAAAAAGGTTTATTATAACACATCACACATAATAAATGTTTTTTTAACCAAGTCTGCATGAACTTTCCACATTAATCAAAAGTGAATGCTGCATGATTCTGTATAATTAACCAGGAAGTCATATTACAAGTGATAAATATCACAGACAATAAAGTGAAGTGAACGAATATTGACCTTAAGTGCTCATTAATAATGCAAGGTTTCTGATGGCCCACAATGCAATTATTACTCAGTTAATTGAAGGGTCAAGTTTCCCAAAGATTAATAATTAGACTTACAGTGGCCTGTTCATCCGAGGTTTCAGAAATGCTACAACAGGCCCTGTCGGGTTCCTTAGTATCTGAATCACAGCCTTAGCCCTTTGACTTCCTGCTGCCCTTGCAAAGCTGTGGACCCGAGACAAGGAAGCACATTCCATGCCGAGAGACAGCCCCTGAGGTGGTTCAACTGTCACTAGCAAAGACGTGCTTAATACTCACGACAAACACTTGAACCTTGGCTCTGGGAGCGAGGGGCCATCTCAACCACATCTGGACGGGAGCAGCTGGACAGACAACAAGCCAACACCCGTCCGCCTCTAGACACAGGTTCTGTGCCCCTCCCAGCGCTCAGCACCTCCAGGATGAACACTGCCCCCCAAGATTACAGCACCTAAAGAAATCCACAGAACTACTTTGTATTTACAAGACGTGAGAAAGATGATGACATATATCCTTGCCAGTCAAAATGTTCCATCTCCTTTTCTGCCCTTCTGGCTAGTAAGTTCCTCCATGACCCAAACAGATTCAGAACATCACTACCCCTATGGTTGTCTCACCTCTGCACAGTAGCGGTAAGGACCCTCCAAGCCAGACCTCGTGCCATCTACTCTGTTCAGGAGCCCGCATCTGCCTATCCCGAGCTTTCCTGAGACTGGACCCCTTCCTCCTTCCCTCACTGCCCCTTCACTCTCATCCATTCCTTGGAGTTTGGTTAACTACCACGTGATCCAAGCCCCAACTAGCCTCTTCTTCTGTCCCCAGTAGCATCCGACATTACGGCCTCTGCTTCGCAGCAGTGACACAGTCACCTGGCTGGATCTTAGATACAGGTCTCAGCGCCCTTCTTCCTCCCTGTACACTGAAACCTACTTGTAGGCTGGAGCTGGGTGACTCTCACTCCGTCTTCCACTGGCCCTGGCCCGGTGCCCTGCCCACAGCAGGGGTGAAGAGCGTAGTGGGCACCAGAGCCACAGCCCAGATGGGCTCCCCCAGGGAACCCAGGGGGAGCAGAAGATGCCCTCCCAGATGAGTTGGAGACAGCTCAGGACTTGAGGATAGCCCCAAACTGGAATCGACCTCAATGTCCAGCATGAGGGGATTGGTTTCATAAGCATGGCACGTACACTCAATAAAATACTGCAGAATCATGTTCTAGTGAGTATAAAATAGCCTCCTCAGTATAAACACAACCATATGAGAAAACGTGTGGACAGAGGACAGACTGAGATGCAAACCTGCTCACGGTGGTTACGACCATGGGGTGGGACCCCAGGTGATCTTTTTTATTTTATAATTCTGCTTTTCTATATGTTCCAAATTTTCTAAAATGAATACACAATGTATGCAGGGCAGGGTAAGGGTGGGGGGGTAGGGTAGGATTTGCCCTTGGCTCTGTCTTGGCCACAGGAATCATTATAAAATTGCAATGAACTGCTGTGCTCTAAGCCAAAGTGCATTTGGCAGCCAAGGATCCAGAGGACAGGACACACCGGGACCGTCCCTGGGCCTCCAGCACGATTTAGAACAGGCTTTCCAAGAACAAATGAAATACAGAGGCATCTCGCAGTCAGCAAGGCAAAGTGTGGGCATCCAGACCTGCCGGCCTCCTTCCTCTGCCTCCTCCCCCTCTGCAGCCCCACCGTCCTCAGCCCAGAGCCCAAATCCAAGCCAGAGGTCCCACGATGAGTACAGGGGCCTCCTCCTCTGTCACCACTCACCCCCATCCCTGGCCCCCCCTTCTCAAGGGCACCCACATTCCTCTGCCAGATGTGAACCTAAGCCCAAAAGCACTGGCCTCAGGCACCTCCCTCCACACTCACCGCCCCCGCACTTGGGAACCTCAGGTCCCCGTGGAGGTGGAGGTGGAAGGAGTGACCCAGAGGTGAAAACTCCTCAGCCTGTGACCAATCCCTTGGGCCACCCAGTCCCCTTTGTTTATAGTTTCTATCAGAAGAACCTGCTGTGAATTTTCACTCCGCCCTCATCCACCAGAGCTCGTCTCCCACGTACACACCTCCACCACAGAGGCCTGAGACCTCAGCCCACTCTGAAAAGCTGGCGGTGCTTTGCAGAAGCCTTCATGGGGCAGAAGAGGCCCAGCTGATCTTTGGGGTGCAAATGGGGACCCCTCTTTGGTGACACGGAGCACTCCTGTGTCCATCAGTAACATCAGATTTCAAGCCCAAACCAGACCAGGCTAAGTGGCACCCTGGCAGCACTACAGTTTATGTGTTGTTTTTATTTCCTTTACTTGTCTTTCAGTGTAAACAGTCCATGTTGTTCTAAGAGGTCACTTTTATGTGCTGGAGCACCACCAAACTATTTAGGTTTAAAAATGACACTACTGTTTAAGACCCAGTAATTTTCAGAACCCGTGATTTACTGCGGCGGCTCTCTGTAAGACGCATTTCATACCTTCGAGAAGAACCAGGCAAAGTGTTAAATAAACATGAAGTCTGTGCCTTGTTTTCTTTCCAAAAGTGCAAACACTGTTACTCTAATGATTAAATACCGCTTAACACACAACCAAGTGACTATTTCACAGTTGCTTCTTGCCCGTGGCTTCATTTTCTCCATTAATTATTTTGTGTTCGGACAAAGACTTTCATCAGGAGTCATAAAGGGCTTCTGAAGAGTGAATAAGTCGTTCCACCCGCATTAAACTGGTAATAAACAGACATTTCTGAAACAAGGAGCTGCCCGTGTGAGAGCCTTAACTAAGCCTGCATCTATTGACCGCTAACGAAACTCGGCCTCATGAAGCATTGTTTGGGGATGTTACGTGACAGTTAAAATGATTCAGATTGCCTTTAGGTCCTGAAAGAGGCAATAAATTAATTGAAGTTTGGTGGATATTAAAGGCTGAAACTTGCTTTGGCATGTGAAAAATCCAACCAATATTATCTTAAGCTCCTAACACTGATTATTAAAAATTGTTTGATTCTTTGACCTGACAGTATGAAAGCAAAAGAATGTAAATAGAATGGCTTTTTAAGGACAAGAGGCAAATGTATGTACACTTGATTTCAACGAATCTGGAAAAAAAGGAAACACAGAAGGTTAATTCTGCCCATTAAGCTAAAACTCTACTCTCTGCTCTCTGACACAGAAACTGCATTGTCTCCCATGAAGGGTCCGAGAAGCCCTGCCTCACGCTGGAGAGGGCTTTCCTTGGCTACTTGCGTTCAGAGGGCTCCGTCTGAAACACCCAAGCCGTTTCCCTTCCCCACATGCTCATCTGAGACGCCTGGCCCCTCTGCGGCCGTCCACAGTGCATGCAGGGAGGGCCTGTGGGTGGGCGTGTGTCTACCCGTACTCTCAGCCAATCCTGCAGGCTTACCTTGAACCTGGCACCATCAGATTTGCCACTGCTGGGCAGGGGCTGTTTTCTGGCTTAGGTCTGAACTCTTCCTTAAACAGTGTCTCGTCCGAGAAGTCTTCAGTGTTGGGGAAGGTAGGTTATCCCCCATCTCACCTTGAGGACTCAGCACAGCACAGGGCACCTGCCCCAGGGTACTACTGTCCACCCTCCAGGACAATTCGATGCCCTCCCCTGCATGCCCCAAGCCCCACCCCTCACCCCCACGCACCCCACCCCCACTCACTGCAGCATCCACACTGACCCTTGGTGTGGCCGTGTGGCCACCCCACACTCGCCTACAAACCCCTTTAGAGTGGAGGTCCTGCCTCAGTAACCTGCAGATCCAGCTCCACACAGAGGTGGCGCCAATAAAAATGTGTGAAATGAATGGGAGGCTGAAAATGTGGGCCACTGAGCTCCCTTGGCCTCTGGCGATGTTTTGGCTGCATGCAGAGCAGGGAAAGGCCAGCTTCCAGTGTCTCCCCAGGAAGTGGCTCCCATCGGCATCACTCAGGTCAACAGGCCACCTCATCCTGGCTGTGCTTCCTCATGGACAGTTCCTTCTTCATCAAGGGTCCACCCCCTGGCCCTGCCACATGGAGCCAAAACTGACGAAGACAAATCTCAGCCCAACAGGGGCAGCCACGATGGGCTGGGCATTAAAGTGACCTGTCGGCTAAGAGGAGCCTCTGACCAGTTGATAGGTCCCAGTTGGGTGGGGACAGCCACCGCCATCAGCCCTCATCACCTGAGAACCTTGCCTGTGAGGTGCAGGCCGAGGGGGAGACTAGACAGCCCCCTGGAGGAGCTGAGATGGCCCAGACACCAGGCGTGGGCCCCAGGGATGCTGGGCCGGCCTGAGGACAGGCCACACTGAGGGCTGGGACAGAGGCTGCCTCCTCTGTCTCCGTGAGCCCCAAGCTACATCCAGGAGCAGCTGTCCATTGTGTCATCACCGTCAGTCCTCTCTTGATGATAAATGCTTTCCACGACGGTGCTTTTGCTGCAGGAACCACAGGGAACATAAGGATGGGAGCCCCGGGCAGCGGGGAGGCAGGAGCAGAGGTTTCCTAGGTCTGCAATCCTCCTAAGCCAGGCTGGCCTTCGAGGTGTGGGCCATGGTCACCCTGGAGAGAGGTGCCGAGAGCAGCCAGTCTGCCCACTGCCCCCCTGAGTCCCTGCAATCCACGCTCCTGGGAAGGTGTCCTCCGGGTCAGGGATGAAGCCTTGGCCAGGGCATGACCTCCTCTACCCCCGCCAGGGCTTTCCTGGTGCCCCTCCCCCCTCCCCCCAGGCCACCCGCCCACCCCGAACCCGGAGCCCCTGCTGCTTCAACCTCCGAGTCACCCAGGACGCAGGCCTCCGCCAGGGAGGAGAGGGTGTTTTCTCCCCAGAAGCAGCCCAGGGTGCGCAGACAGCCCTGGCTGAGCACGGGGCACCGGGAGCCCCAGGCCTCGGGAGGTCAGGCCGGGACACACCTCTGCGTGCACATTTCAGCAAGACACACCAAACAGAGAACAAGCTAGCGGTGCCAGCGGGAAAGGGAAGAGGGGAGGGGCAGGGAGGAGCGGTGGAGGAAGAGGGACAACTACTGTGCATAAAACACACCGGCCACAAGGACGTCCTGCACAGCACTAGGGAACAGAGCCAAGACTGAATAACTTTAAACGAAGTATCAATCACAGAAGTACTGGATCACTGACGGCGGACACCTGAAACTAGTAAAATATTACACATCAACCGTCCTTCAGTAAAAAATAAAATAGGCAGAGGACTTGAAGAGGCCTTTTAACAGACAGCACACAAATGGCCAGCAAGTACCTGACGCTCCGCCTCCCTGACCACCACGGAGGCACAAGCCCAGACCACCGCGAGAGCACCTCTCACCTGTGACAGCGGCTGCGATGGGAAAGCACGAGATCAGCACTGGCCAAGATGCAGAGAAAAGGGAACCCTGGTGCAAGGCCGGTGGGAATGCAAACTGGGGCAGCCACTGTGGAAAGCAGGATGGAGGTTCCTCAAAAAATTAAACATAAACTACCATATGATGCAGCCGTCCACGTCTGGGTGCGCACTGCGAGGAGATGGGGTCAGGCCCTCAGAGACATCTGCACGCCCACGCTCACCGCAGCCTTATACACAAGACAGGGGAGCAACCTGACTGCTCGTCAGCAGATGAACGGACAAAGAAAGTGTGACACACGCACCACAGGGGGATATATTTCAGCCATTAAAAAGGGAAGCCTTGCCTTCCGGGACAACATGGATGAACTGGAGGGTATTACACTGAGTGAAGTAAGACAGACACGGAAAGACAGACTGCATGCTGTAGGGAGCAGTAATATGTGGGATCTTAGAAAAAAAGAAGAAGGAAGAAAGGAATAAAAGGAAGGAAGGAAAGGAAGGAAGGAAGGGAGGGAGGGAGAGAGAGAGGGAGGGAGGGAGGAAGGGAGGAATGAAGGAAGGGAGGGAAGGAGAGAGAGAGGGAGGGAGGAAGGAAGGAAGGAAGGAAGGAAGGAAGAAAGAAAGGAAGGAAGAAAGGGCCAATATCATAACACAGAACAGAACGGCAGTTGCCGGGCGGGGGAATGGGGAAACGGGGCGATATACCTGGAAGTCTGTGCCTTTTGACCTACACGTCCCGCAGCATCTGACGCTCAGCATGGTGACCATAGTTCACAGTGATGCATTCATTATCTTGATCTTGGTAATCACTCCACAACATGCACGTCTATCAGATCATGTTGTACACTTTATTGACAAGTATAATTTTTCCCCTCAACTTTAAATACAAAGTTGAGGGGAAAAACAAAGACAGACTGGGGTAAAAAAAACAACAGCTGATCAATCTACAGGCCGCGGTGTGTGGACAACTGCTGTTTCTCAAGCTAAGCCACCAAGGAGGTGAGCTAGAGGACACCGACGCTGAGCGCAGTTTCGCTGTTAGAAAGCGACTCGTCAGACTCTGCGCATGGATGAGAATGTCCTGACTGGGCGATCACACTTACCTCGTGGGCAGGACAGGCCACTCCAGGGGCTTAAACCACAGAATGCTGCTTGCATAGACGTGCAATCAGCAAAGACAGGCTCACGGGGAGAAAGGGCTCTGGACGTGGCTTGAGAAGTCGGGGTTCCAGTTCTGGGCCGCTGCCTCCTGGCCTGTGCCTGAGACAAGCTACAGGGCCTCAGAGCGTCGCCTCACAAAGCAAATGAGCCCACCGTCCTGGGACCACAGTCACACTAAATGAGACGGCACCCAGGGAGTGCATCCTGGAGCCTAATTCAACCGTTTGTGTCCTCAAATTCTCAGGCCAGATCAGATGATCTTACAATTTAAACCCATGCCTCTCTGGCCCAATGCTCCTGCTGCATGAATGCCTCCTACAGAAACAATTGCACAAGCGCTCCCAGAAAATGAGCACAGGTGCCCACGGCAGCTCCCATGTGAAGGTGAAAGACTGGAAACAGCCTAGGTGCCCATCAGGAGGGGCCTGTAAAAGAGAAAACCACGCTGCATCCAGGCGATGCCTACCCTGCAGCGTTAGGAAAATGGACTTCAGGAAATAACGGCCAGTGAAGGAGGAGAGCAGGTTTGCAAATCAGCATACAGAGTCAGTCCTATTTGTTGAGAAAGGTGAAAAAAGATGGACACTTCTCATTCACACCTTTTGTGTTGTATGAACTTTCCACTTAAGATGGAAAGCCAAAAGAACATCTCCTACGGTCAGAGCAAAAACCCCTGCACCTGTCCCCATCCAGTAGAGAGAGGAGACTCGATGCAGGGAATTTCGCGGGGATGTACCAAGGTGAGCAGAGAATGAATGAGACGCAGGCTGCGGCTCTGCTCACGCGTAGATGGGAGACGTGGTTAACGGAACATCACTGTCTTTTGTCCGTGAGATGTTTCAGGCCGTGGCTAAGCCCCGATGACATCTAACACACGTGAATACAAAGGAGCAAGCGTGCCACAGGCCCAGTTAGGGACTTAGAATAAAGACCAAAAAAAAAAAAAAGTATAATACCATGGTGAATATTGTCAGAAAAAGTCAGCTGCCAAATGTCTGCACTCTGAATTTCATCTCCAGTTGGGAGAAAATGCCCACGGATCCCAGAACACTGGAATAAAACTCCATGTGGTTCTGTTTTTATGGGTGAATCTGAAACCAGGTGGCTCTGGAAAAAGAGTTCCCACAGCCCTTGCCCTCCTGCGGTTCCTCCGGATGCTTAGAATGTTTTCCTAAAATGAAATTACAAACATGAATCTCTTATATGCAAGCAAACTTTCATACCAAGTATGCCAATTACAGGCTTGTCATTTTCCCTCTGTAAACCCCAATTTTGAGCCATAAAAAATGTGCTTATGATACAACATTTTGAGCTCAAAAGAATCAATTGTTCTTTTTGGGGGAAGGTGGGGGGGACTTGCAAATGTCTTCTTAACTTTCTTAAGGGAAAACAATCATACAGAAATTAACAATTTACTGGTTTTGATCAGAATTCAGTGATTCTCTATCCTCATACCATTTCTAAATGTTTTTAAATGTTAAGTCACAGATAATCTTTTCTAAAACTATGGGGGGGTTCCTCCTGGAAATGGACAGAGGAAGAGTTTAAGTTCATAGGGAGGGAAATAAGGATTTTTTAAAAATAAGGCAAATAAGAAAATGCATTGGATGATCGCGTACTGTTTGAGAATGAGCCGGAGAGTGTGTGGATGCAAGTCTACCCCTCCGAGCTCAGTGCGTCAGCACCTGTTTTCTGACATCTGGACACCATGGCGTTGGGGAAACAATGGGCTCTGAAACCAAACTCAGAACTGTCTGTCATTAGGCGTACTAAGCCACATTCTTAACCTTATTTCAATGGAGGGTTTTCGTGTGGTTTAATACAGCTATACCTTTTTCTAGTAGCACATACTCTAACTTTGACACATTTGAAGATAGAAGATCTACAGGGAAATGTAGAATCAAGAGCCATAAGACACTGGGTTACAGTTCATGAGAATTTGCAATTTAAGTACATGATGACTGAAAAAGGGATGGAGGGGCATCGGGAAGTGCATCTCTCCACCGCTATGTCTAGGAGCAGGTTAATTAAGTCACCGACGTGCTGCAGAGAAGAGTGTAAAACACCGTGATCAAGTGAACTCTTCTCTGGGGTTACACAATTTATAACCCACACCATTCTCGGAGGAGGAGCAGCTCCGCCAGGCTTCCGAAGAGACAGCTCTAAGGCGCTCAGCTTCCCCAGCAGAGGAGAAGGGAGAGGACTGGGCAGCACGCCCTTCCAGCACGCACCATCGGACACTGTCCTGGCTGCCCGCTGGCCTGGGAGCGTGGACCTGAAGAGGGTGTGCTCAGCCAGCACAGGGTGCCCACCTCCACAAGGAGTGCCAAGGGGAGGGCCACCCCTACGTCTCAGATGGGGTCACGGACACACAGGGGAGCCTGCCGCCTCCCAGGCCTGAGCCTTTTTGTCCCAAAGGAGAGAGCACTTCCGTGGTGCTCCACCCAGCACCCACCCAGCCTGGTAAACACATCAGAACCCAGAGTGTGAATTTGATACATGCAGCCCTAGGATGTAGGCTACACTCAAAGTTTCTGTTTCAAATTAAACCACATCACTTTGCATCTGTCTTCATCTGCTGCACCTGGAATAACGAAGGTGCAACTGCACTTACTGGGTAGTAGCCACGCATTTGCGATGCACACAAATCACCACCACCCCCAAAATGTGTCCTCTGAACCACTCCTCCCTCATTTAATCCACCCTAATTCCTGCTCTCAGGGGCTTCAACTAAGCTCCAAAAGCCAGGGACAAGGCAAGCAGAGCTCTCCCCAAAAGGGCTTCCACCCTAACAGGGGTGGTGGGGGTTGAAATGTGAAATTGCTGAGACCTGACAACCGTACACGGAGCCCAGCAGGGCAGCGGGGCTGCTGTTCTGACATGAAAGACTCAGCAGTCGGCAGCAGGTGGGAACCTGTGGGTCCAGGGCAGGCTCCAGCCAGGATGCACACAGCCCCCAGCGCCGTGCTCACTAATCACCCCATGAGAAGGCTCCTGCTCCTTAAAGCAACCAATCACACCTCTCATCCAGCTGCCCGGAAAGAAACCTTCAGCTCACAGGTGACAACACCACATGAGGGGAAGACAGGACTTAGCAAGCCCCCAAATGAGCCCCTTTGCATCTGGTCCTGAATCCCAGTCATCCAGCTTTCAGTGGGCTGTGAAATTAAGCACAGTCTCCACTCCTTGCCTCTCCCCTCTCTGCCAAGGTCCCACAGGCAATCCCAGGCGCCTGCCCTAGTTGAGCAAACAAAACTTGCCTTGTGGGCTTAGAAGCCACTCTGCTACCCCAACTTCTTGCAGGATAAGATGGGGTGCATCACTGAGCCACCCTGAGCCTGCATCTTCTCACCTGCAAAATAGGACAATACTGCACACCAGAGACAAGGTCCATGACACAAAGCAGGTGCTCAGTAAATGGTAACACAGAGTCTACGTGAGCAGAACAGGGGAGGGGTCAGTATTAAAATACCCAGCCATCTCTTTTAGAAAAAATATCTTGTATCCACTCTTCTTGGAGAGACATGTTCCATTTGGTTTGCCTGGCAGCACAACACACTCTCTTCAGGATGCTGTGGAAGGCTGGAGAAGGGTCCCCCCTAATCCCTGGAGCCTGTGAATGAGATCTTACACGGGAGAATGAACTTTGTTAAGCGTGACTAAGTGAGGATGGAATGGGGAGATTATCCTGAACTACAGGGTGGGCCCTAAAGCAATCACAACTGTCCTTCTAAGAGAGGGTCAGAGGGAGACTTGACAAGGACAGAAGAGGAGGAGGCCGTGGGAAGACAGAGGCAGAGACTAGAGTGATGTTGACACCAGCCAAGGAGTGCCGGCCGCCACCAGAAGCTGGAAGAGGCAAGGCAGGATCCACCCTGAGAGCCTCTGGGGGAGTGCGGCCTGGCCGCACCTCGATTTCATCCCAGGGATGTGGTTTCAGATGTCCGACCCCAGACGGGTGGAGAATAAATTCCTGTTGCTTTAAGCCCCCCAGTCTGCGGTAATTCGCTGTGGCAGCCACAGGAAAGGCACTCAGAGGCCACGGCAGAAGAGAGTTTTAGGGAAGGACAGAATCCAGCGCCCTGCAGGCTGTTCTCTGAATGGAGAGAGCGCTCTGTGTCTGCCCACTTCAAGGGGGTGGGGGCCCTGTTCCTGGACACCCCGCTTAGAAGCCCCAGCACCTCCCAGTTCACAGGCCAAAGAAGCAGCTGAAGATACGCTGTGGGAGAGAACAGAAGGCCAGCGCCTTTCTGCCCCACGTTCCTCAAGCATCAGTAGGACACTGGATGCATTTGTTTTGCCAGTAATCCCCTCCAGCACCCCTGTACCCAACTTCAGCCTCACTCCACCTCAACCTGTTCTCAGGAGAACCCAGAATGGCTTGGGTCTGTCTGCGTCAGACGCTTCAGAATTTAGAGAATGACACACCCAGCTCGTTATATGAGGGAAACCACAGAGCCAACCGTCTGAACGAGGGCAGAGTGAACAGGAGCCCCACCGGAAGTGAGCTGGGCATCCAGCTTCTTACCTACAAGGCAGCACTTCACAAACTCACGTTCACACAAATCGCCCGGAAGGCTCTGGACATGAGGGTGATCTGGCTGTGACATCTGTCACCCCACTGTCCACCAGGGCTGATCTGGCCAGTCGGGCCAGCTAGGCGGGGGTCTCCTTCCTCCCTCGCCGCTCCGTGTGCGTCCTGCCCCTCCCGAAGCTGCAGGCTCCGCTGAAGAGCACAACCTTCCCTGAGAGGAGGACCGTGCTTTGGTCAGGGGTATACGAGGAGCCGTGCTCCCCTGCTAGAACCTCCAAACGAGCTCTCACGGTCCATTTGTAGGAGAAAGTAGAGTCGCCAAGCTTCCAAGACTCCAGCGCACCCAAATGAAGCGCTGCACGTGGCAGTCTGCCTTTCTGATCCTCTGCATTTCCAATGAGCTCCCAGCCCACGCAGAGGCGGCTGGTCCCTGGACCACATTCTGACCAGCAGGACTGCAGGACACGCGCAGCCATGTGCACATGTGAACTCAGTGTATCTGTTAGGTGAAGGAAGTGTCCGAGGGGACCCACACTGTGAAGCCCACAAGGCCAGCATTGTAGAGAGGGTGCAGGGATGGGTTCACACAAACATGTGTAAATTCATGCTTTCTTCCCACAAGCTGGACAAAGAAGTGAACACCGAGGGGTATAAATGTCATCAACCCTGCAGCAAAGAACAGCAGCAAAACCGGTTTTGCTTCTCCTACAGAAAAGATAACTCCAATATTGAACTCAACTTGAGAGACGAAATCAACAGGACAAACGTGGAGCAAATAAAGAGCGCCCCACTGGTGGGCTGTGTGCTCCTGGCCGCAAGGAACCAACTAAAATGGCATTTTAATGCTCCAGACAAAACCATAACAACATGGTCAGCTCAAATACAAGAGATGCACTGATGAACGCAGAAAAAAGCAGAAATACAAGATGGTGAAGGTTGCGCAGCAGCAGACTGGGGGCTCTGTGTCTAGAAGCAGGCAGGGCGTCCCAGGTCAGACCCAGTGGCACGAAAGGGATGACAGAGCGTCGCCAAAATCACTGCTGGTGAAGGCAAAAGGGGCTCCTCCTTTCCCTTCTCTCACAAAAGGAAGCCGAAAAGGGGTCAAAGTCAAATCTCGCCCCTCACTGGCTCTGCGACTGTAACACACCCAGCATCACAGCAGAGCCGCCTCACTTCTGCTGGAGACAGAGTGAGCTGCGTGCAGGCGACAGCCAGACACCAGGGAGGGAGGAAAGAAGAGACAGAGAGTATGAACACAAGCCACAAAAACACAAGTCCTCCCACACACAAAAAGCCCACACACCGAAATTCCAAAACACAGAAAGCAAACCTCACACAAAGAAAGACGCGTAGTAAAGACAACAGGGAGAATCCATTCCAGACACAATGGAGTTCATAGAAGAGCCGGCAAAAACCTTACGTAAGTTATTTTTAAATTGTCAAAGGGATAAATAAAACATCTAACATATCCATAAGCAATTTTAAATTATGAATAAAAGAGAAATACATGAAATAACAATAGGAGACAGAATCAATCATAACATCTTAGAAGTGAAATATATAGTCACTAAGAAGTTTTAATTTAGAAGACGGGATAAACTAACAGGAACACAGTCCAGAGCAAAGCGTAAAATGGATGAGAGAGCTGAGGCTCACCCCAAGTGCAGAGAGTGGTAACAATTTTTTTAACGTATGAACATCTGTTAAGAAGCAGGGAGAAAAGATGGAGATGTTCCAATATATATCAGATTGGAGTTCTTAAAACTAAGAATAGGAAAGAAGTGAGATTTGAAAATTTAAAATAAATAATAGATAAGAACTTAACAGAACTGGAGAAAGGCAAGTGTGTCCCATCAGAACAAATAAAAATAATCTATGACTAGGTTGTGTAATGAAATACAGAACACTGAGACTAAGGAAACAACCTCAAAAGCTTCAAGGAAAAGAGCTTGCCTTTAAAGGAATGGCAAGTACAATATCAAAAGATTTCTCACCAGTAACAAGAGACTCCAGAAGGCAATGAAGCAGTATCTTGACAGTGATGAGGGGTGGGGAGGTGGGGAATAGAACCTTAACCAAAGATTTCAAACCAATCAAACTATTAACCAAGAGTGAAAGCAATGCACAACGAAAACAAACTACTCATTAAAAAAAGGACAAAATACTTGAAATTTCTCCCAAGAAGATATACAAATGGCCAAGAAGCACACAAAAAGATCCTCAGCATCATTAATCACTAGGAAAATATAAATCAAAACCACAATGAGATGCTACTTAACACTCATTAGGATGGCTGTTATCAAAAAGAAAAAGAAAGCAGTGTTAGTGAGGATGTGGAGAAACTGGAACATTTAGGCATTGCTGGTATAAATCTAAAATAGCGTAGCTGCTGTGGAAAACCATACGGCAGCTCTTAAAAAAATTAAACATGGAATTACCATATGATCCAGCAGTTTCGGGTGGAACTCGAAATGAAAACAGGGATTTAAACAGATACTTGTGCAGCCATGTTTATAGCAGAGCTATCAACAACAGCAACAGCAATGTCCATGGATGTATGAATGGATACAGTATTCTGGCATACACCTGCAACGGAGTATTATTCAGCCTTAAAAAGGACTGACACTCTGATACCTGCTACAACATGGATGAACCTTGAAGACGGTAAGTGAAATAAGCCAGACACAAAGGACAAATATTGTGTGGTTCCACTTACATGAGGTCCCTAGAATAATCCAATGCATGGAGACAGACCGTAGAATGGTGGTTGCCAGGGGGGGAGGGAGGGAAAAAAATGGACAATTATTGTTAATGGGTGAGGAGCTGCAGTTTGGGAAGACGAAAAATTCTGGAGATAGATGATGGTAATGGTTGGACAACAATGAGAATGTAAGTATGCCAATGACCTGTACGCCTGAAATGTTTAAATGGTAAATTTCATGTTACAGATACTTTATCATAATAAAAAGTTACAACCATAAAAAAGGGTGAAAGCAAAATAAATACATTTTTACCTATACAAAGATTTAGTGACTTTACATCCCACAGATCCCAGTTTTTAAAAAAAGAAAAACTACTTACATTTAGGAGGGAAAAAAGTAAATTCAGAAGCAACTTATGAGAAATGAGAAGCAAAAATGAGCAAAGCAACTGAGAAAATATAACAATAAATTTAACTTATCTTTTTGAATAACTTTTTGTATTAAACAACAGCAGTCAAACTCAAACAACAGTATCCACATGCTAAGGTCTTTATTGTGATCAGAAGAAAGAAAACAGAAATAATGAACCACTGTAGCCTTTTGTTACAAAAATTTTAAATATCTTAAAGTTTTAAGGATAATCACCAAAAGAACAGAAATACAATCAACAGCTTCCAAACTAGCAGAGGTGAAAAAAATCTCTCATAAAACATTTAATCAATTTTCAAAGTAATAAAAGGTTAAAAAGACAGCAAAGAAATGGAGGGGGAAACGAAGAAACAAACAAAAAGAAAGGAAAAAAGGAAGAAAGAGAGAGGGGGTAAGGAAGGAAGGAAGGACGGGAGGAAGGGAGAGGAAAGAAAGAAACTGATATTAACAAAAAATAAAGTAACATAGTAAATATAAAACCAAACATGTTTATTAATTAATCACAAAAATATTAATGGGTTAAATTTACCTATTAAAAGAAGATGTTAGCTGACTGCATTTTTAAGAAATCTAGGTATACACCATTTATAAGGAACACACATAAGACAAATCCACACAGACAAATTGAAAATAAATAGAAAGATATAACACATATTATCCAAAAGTAAAGGAGGGCTCACTATATTAATAGAAAATAAAATGCAACTTAAGCCAAAACTATTAATTACTATAAAAAGTGACACTATAGCATAGGAAGAAAATCACTGAGAAGGTATCAACAATTACAGTCAGTCCCCTTCTAACAATATAGCTCCTAAATGTAACAGCAAGTCCAAACTGGCAACATTATAAGGATAAATTAACAAAACCACAGTTACGGTATTTGTAAGCTATGAATTACAAATATAAGAAACTTCCTTAACCTGACAAAGGACATTTATTCAACACCTACTACATACATCACACAAACATCACATGAGACTTCAAATGGTCTCCTTAAAACTGAGGATAAGACAAGGATGCCTGCTACCACTACTTACATTTAACACTGTTCTGGACATTCTAGCCAATGCAATAAGAAAAGAAAAATATATTAATGTTTTAGAAATAGCAAAAGAAGACCTGATATAATAGTCTATTTATAAATTCAAGAAAATCTATAGATAAATGTTAGAAACAGTGAGAGTTCAGTATGGTTACTAGATATCAAACTGTGGTAGGCAGAATAAAGGTCCCCAATGATGTCCACCTCCTAATTCCCCAAATCTGTGAATATGCTTCCTTGCATGGCAAAATGGACTTTGTAGATGTGATTAAGATCAACGGCCTGGAAATGGAGTGATTATTCTGGATTATTCAAGGTGGGTCCAATCTAACTCCATGGTCCTTTAAAGTGGAGATGTGACAATGAAAGGAAGGTCAGGGAGGAGCAATATTGCTTCCATTTGAAGATGAAAAAGAAGACCATGAACCAAGGAACTAGCCTCCAGAGAGTGGGGAAAGGCAAGGAAATAGATTTTCCCCAGAGCCTCAAGAAGGAACACAGCCCTACTGACATATCTTCATTTCAGCCCAGTGTGACCTTTGAAGCCGTACAATAAGAAATGTATGCTGTTTTAAAATACTACATTTGTGATACCTTTTTATAGCAACAGATAACTATACACAAATAAACAAATAAAAATCAATTGCATGTTCATCACCAAATATCCTTTTATACAATATAAATGTTTAAGTTCCCATTCACAGTAACAATGAAAGGTCCTTAGAAATAAACCTAAAAATGATAAAAGAGAACAGAACTAAATATCATCAAAGGATATAAAACAACACTGAAATAAATGAGAAGCCATATCATGGACATGAATTAGAACAGCTTATGTCATAAATATGTCAAATCTGCCAAAAGTAATCTATAAAGTCAATGTAATTACAATACCAACAGGACTTTTTATAAAACTTTACACATAAATCTTAAAATTGAAATGAAAGAGAAGATGGTCAAGAATAGTCAAAAGAATACTGAAGACAATAAACACTGGGAGGAGATGTGTCCTCCCAGATATCAAGGCTATTATGAAAGTACATAATAAGACAACAAATTCTTCTCACAGGGAAAACAAAAGACCAATGGAACAGACTGAAAATAAAAGAATACATTTGGACTATTTCCACTCATATGAAATTTAAAGAAAGGCAAAGCTAAAGAATATATTGTGTAAAGATACACATATACGTGGAAAAAGGCAAAGAAAACCAGGGGACCAATTATCATAAAAATTGGGAGGAAAGAAGGGGAGGGGATAAGATCTGGGCGGTGGCCTGCAGAAATGCTCCGAGATATTTTTAATGTTCTGTGTTGTAACACTGCTGATGGTTTATTATTTTGCTTTATCATCTTATTATAATCCTTAATTGTGTGTGGTGTGTATGTCTTTCTTTTCTCTTTGCATGGCAAATTCTACAATTAAAAATATTTTAATGACAAGAGTGAAATTACAGACTGTTCAATCACTGAAGCTGTGACAAATGGTTATTAGTAAGAAAAATGTAAAATCAGATCCCGACCCTGCTCCACATTCAAATGCATCAGATGAATTTAAGCCCCAACTGTGAAAACCACACTTTGTCATTTTTATACTAATGTACTCAATAGAATACCTTTAGGCTTGTATGGCAAAAAAAAGTTTTCTTAAACAAATAAAAAGCATAACATGTAAATTAAAAAATTAATAATTTTGACAATATTGATATTGCACATCAAAAGACACAGTAAAACAAACTCCCAAAACAGTGGAAAAGTTATCTGCAGACTGGAAGAAAGTATCTACACTGTGCATAATAAATAAATTATTATACACAAATAGGCATTTTTTTAAGTATTTCAAATCAGTAAGAGAAAAAAACAGACATTCCAACATAAAGATGGCCAAGTAACATGAACAGGCAGTTTGCAGAAGAGGAAACAGAAAGGCCAGTGAACAAAGATAAGATGCTCTGCTCTTGAGTAATTAGGAAAGTGCACACCAGAACAACGAGCTACCCATTTACACCCATCAGATGGGCAAACATTTTCACATTCGGCCATTACAACTGTAGACCAAGTGTGGAGGGGAAAGGAGGAACCTGCACGCCTGCCAGTGGGGATGTACAACGCACATCACGTGGAAAGCTATTTGGGAATGTCTAACATTGTTGTAAGCGTTGGTGTCCTATGGCTTAGCAATGTGGTTTCCTGGTAGAAACTCTTGCTCACGTGAACAAGGGTTTGATGAGACAGATCTGAGAATGTCTACAATCACATACATTATTTGTTATAAGGGAAAAATGGAAGTAAGCTAAATGTCCATTGATACGACAATGGATAAACTGTATTAATTCCTACGACAAGAGAACACAGGGCAGATAAAACAAATGAACACAGGGCAGATAAAACAGAATTATGTATGCAACCTCAAAATATAATGTTGAGTGAAAAATAAACAAGGATGCAGTATGATACCATACATACATTTTTTAATCTGCAAACCACTCTCAGATAACATTTACTGCTCCATAAATATGTTGCAAAAGTATAAAAATATGCATAGAAATGAGAAGCACTAAATTTATACTGGGGGCTACCTCTGGGATGGAGGGAGGGGTTGGGATCGCAGAGGGGCACATGGGGTCCTGCATTTTGTCTATGATGGTAAGTTGTATAAAGACGGTGGGTATACAGGTATATGTCTGTTATTCTCTATTCTTTTGGAACGCTTGAAATATTTCCTAATTTTTTTTAATTATTTTCATAAAGAGAATGGCAGCCCCACTGCAGGGAATATTTGTCTGTAGCTGGGAGCATCCACTGGCTCCCAGTTCTATGAATTTGCACAGGTGCCTAGTAACCACTAAGACACATCTCACCACTGAGAACATGACCCATATTTTTGATAAGACATCAGCGAACATTATGCCACAACCAGGACTGACAAGTAGGTGAGATATAAAAATTCTTCTCTAAAAACAGAAGGAAATGTTTCTGTTTATAAAGGAGTCCAAATGTAATGAATATTTATAGGTAATGAAATCCCACCTGCCAAAATGACCTGATTAATAATAGAGCGGGATGGCTAAACCTGGTAACCTTTTATGATAAATTATAGGCTGTGTGTCAGTGGTCCGGGGGCTGGCAGAGGGTGACTCTTCGTCCCGGGCCCCCTCCCTTCAAAGGACTTCACATTAAGGAAAGCAGGCTCAGACAGAGGTGGAAGAGGGGTGCAGCCACCTGAACATGTCAGGCATCAGGGCGAGCGTAGGAAGTCCAAGAACGGGGGTCTGCTCTGGACTGCTGTTAGCTGAAGAATTAGACAGATTTAGGGGAGGTCTGCCTAGGATAAAAATGCAGTCAGTGTGGAGAAATATGCCAATTAAATCACTTCTGCCATAATGGTACAAAATTCCACGGTGGCCATTCTCTGCACCCTCCCCATCTTCTACAAACGAGAGCCCGCATCACACCCAGCATGGATGACTCGAAAATAGATGGTCTTCGGGTGATATGCATGTTTTAACCCCTGTGAACATTAATGGGAGTTTTGTGTCCGTATTGATTGCCAAAGAAGCCTAAAGTTTAAAGCATTAATTCTGGATTCCAAGATGTTTGTCAGTTCCTCCTGGACCCTTAGTCCTCATCAGCACTTGGTATTTTGAACTCCTTTTTCTCTGCATATTTTAAAGAAGAAATTGAGGGGCCTGTCTAATCCGCTCCTGTCTCCAAAGCTCGGGCCCTTTAATAGGTCCGTCAATATTCATCCATATTTAGGCCGAGATGAATGGACACGGCGCGCTTTGCCTTGGCAGCAGGGCCGGGTATCAATCATGAAGACTGCCGGAGCAGACACATCAGCCATTTGGCATCCTGATCCCCACCCCCACCTGATCTGGCGGAAGACACTTCCAACATATCAGTAATGATCTGTGTCCAAAAACTTCTCGCGGGAGCACGTGAGCCAGGAGGGAGGTATGTCCCATCCTGTCCTCCTGCTGCCTCTGCTTTGCAGACCCCTAGAAGTGACCTCCCAAGCCTTCTGAAACATGGAAGAATTTAGTTCCTGTCTTGAGATGTCACTAACCGCAGGGGCTTTCAGGCAAGGAGTGAACCAAGGTTTGAAGGATCAGCACCAGAAGTCAACCTCAACCCCAAACCTCAAACTCTGGTTTTGGGGTGCACTGAAGAGCTTTCTCTGTGAAGCTTCGAGTCCCACCTCCAGGCCAGGCTCTTTTCGCTTCTGACAGCCTGGTGGCTGTTTTCCCTTCCAGATGCCTCCCGACAGCTCCCAGCAGCGCGGCTCTTCCCGAGGGCTTGTGGTCCACACAGAGCTCACATCTGAGTCCTTCCCCGCAGGGACCCTCCCGCTGCCCCTGTCTCCTGCTCGGGGCCACAAAGAGAAGCCCCTCCTACATCAGCACCTCCACTTTCCACCCGAGAGGCCTTGGAGAGCCAGGACCCTCTTAGAGGCTGGGCTTCTCATCCCCCTAATCCCAAGTAAGGATTAAAGTGCCCGCCCGGGGGCCCTGGCAGAGGACAGCACCCTGCCACTCACACGAAGCCACTGAGCAGGGCCTGCTGGTTTTTCCTTCTAGCATCTTCACAGAGCCTGAGTGTGGGAGCCAGGGAGGTAGAAATACTGAGAATGAGAAGAGAGTAGAAACTAATGAAACTTTTATGAATTACACAGAGCTGGTCAAGGCAGTGAGGTCTGCAGGCCCGTACCTACCCGAGTGACTGACCCCTACAGAGCATGGATAATTCAGCAAATAAAAACACAGAGTGCCAACTACTATATATCAAACAACAAGGTCCGACTGGATAGCACAGGGAACTATATTCAACACCTTGTAATAGCCTATCATGAAAAAGAACATGAAAAGGAATACATATATATATACACACACATAACTGAATCACTATGCTGTACACCAGAAACTAACACAACATTGTAAACCAACTATACTTCAATTAAAAAAAAAAACCACAAGGTGCCCAGTTAGCCTTAAACCTCAAATAAACAATGACTAATCTGTTCATATAAAAGTTTTTAGTAAACTTACAGTGAAAAACTACTAAAAAACTGATTCATTGTTTCTCTGGAATTTTCTGATTTAATATTCCTAGCGAGGAAGAGGCAGGGAAGTATCACGATGCGCTCCCTTCACAGGAGAGAGGCACGAAGATCCACCAGGCTGGCTCCTCCCTGATGGGAAATCCGGGGCCACGCAGGGCCACCTTCTCAGTGTGGCCCCCGGGCTCACACCCCCCACGGAGCTACACAGAGGCCACGCTGCCTGGCTCAGGAGAGGACCCAACACACTTAAATGACGCAGTATATTCTACATATTCAGGTAGGGTAAGGTTTTTTCTTTTCTTTTTCTTTTTTTTTTTAATTTTTGGTAAAGGTCCAGGCAGAAAGACTAACTTTCATTCTGTACTGATACTTAGGGAGAGAACTGGAGAAGGAAAGGAGTTCAGTCTCCTACTGAAGACAATATCTGAACTTAATTACTTGGAGCCCAATTAACACTGGAAAAGATATTCTCAGAGGACAGCTATGCCATCAGTTGTGGGGACTCATTTTGTCCCCTAAGAAGACCAGGAGAAAACTTCAGTTACGTCCTAAAGGAATTTTACCACTGGGGACATCCTGTAAACGGAAACGTGAAAGTTTAAGCCAGCCCCTCACTCATCCCTGGACTGGATGGAGGGCCACACCTCCAAGAGGCCACAGACCCTCTCCTAGGGGATGCCGCCTGGGGCTCCCAGCAAACTCCACCCACAGGCCAAGTTCAGCCTCTCTGTAGGCTTTACATTTTTTAATGGTTGAAAAGTTCCAAACAAGAATACTATTTTGTGGTGTGAAAACTGTGTGAAATTCACATGTCTGTGTCCAGAATAAAGTTTTACTGGGACACAGCATGCACAATGGCGTTTACTTGTCCTCTGTGGTCGTTTTCAAGCTGCAAGGGCAGGACTGGGTGATTGGAACTGAGACCGTAGTGTCTGAAAAGACAGAAACATCTACCACCTGACCCAGAAAAGTTCCAGGAAAAGTCTGCCAATGTGAAAACAGAGCTGCCACACAAAGTGGCAAGTGCTCGGAGAGGGAGGCGGGAGGCTGCTGGAGGACCACGTTTGGGATCTTCACAGATGCTCACAGGGATGCAAGTGAAGATGCTGAGAAACAGCCGTCAAAGCAGGTGGAGCTTTCGGGACAGTCTGATGCGACACACCAACTGCAGCCTATCAGGGCAGACTACCTGCTTCCACAGACACATCATGCTATGCGGACACTGATCCACGCAGAGAGAAAGCCTCCTTCATGACTGTTTAATATTTTAGCAATGAGCCAACCTCAGGATAAGGGACAAGTTTTCAAAATATTAAAGTGAGATCTTCGAACCTGAATCACCCATCAGGACGCTCGATCCTTCCTGCCTTTCCCCCGGTGCCATCATTCCTTCTCCCTCCTGTGTCTTTAACACCCCTGCGAGAGTCTTCCTTCAGCGAGTCTGCAAAAACGCCCAACAAAAACACCCCCCTAGACCCCACACCTCTTCCAGACGCCTCCCCACCGTGCCCTTCACCTTACAGCCAATGCCCCCCAAGTCACCCTCGTGTGCCATCTGCACCCCCACCCCTGCAGGCTGGCTCTCCCCTGTTCCTCTGCCGCCTCTCTGAGTAAAGTCTCTGCTGAGCTCCCACTTTAATGTCCAATGGACTCCGTAGAGCCCGCCTCCTCTGAGGCTCCTGGGCTGCGTCCAGCACCTCTAAGATCTCCCGGTACCACACTTCCTTCCCTTGGTTTCCGTGGCTCCACCTCTTTCTGATTTTCTTCCTATCTCTCTGGCTTCTTCTCACTCAACTTGGTGTCTCCCCTTCTCCTTTAAACATCCGAGTTTTTCCAGACCCACTCAGCTTTCACCTGTTCCCTCCCTCTCCCCGACATGACCTTACCCCTGCCGTTGGCTTCAAGCGCCATCTACGTGGTTAGCACTGACTAACTAAAATCCAGCTCATGAGAGAAAGGCTTTTCCCTTATTCATGAAGCATCAGCCAGATTTGGCTTTTCCAAGCCCCTCCAGAGGAATTAGATTATCGCCTTCCCAGAAAACCTTCAAGAAATCCCTTCACGGATGTAAACATTCTTGTCTTCCATTGGTGGGCTCTCCATCTCCCCACTGAGGTTAGGTCATCTTCATTTTAGCAGCTAATGAAGCTCCACAGTAGATGCTCAATAAATGTTTATTGACCCGAGAGAGGGTCTTGATGATAAAGAGCTTGGTGCATAATTAGAAAACATAAGGACTTATATATCCAAACTTAAGCAGAACTTCCAAAGGAAGACTTCGGTAATTTCCCTGTGTCTCATTAAAACCTCAAGACACATTTGTGATATAAAAGTAATTCTGACAACCTTTAAGACCACAGGAGCTGAGCATGTGGGATGCTTCTGTCTGTCGGAGTCCTGGCTCTGCCATTTACTGCTGTGTAACTCTGGGTAAGTGTCTTAACGCGTCTGAGCTTCAGGCTCCTCAACTTCCAGATGGGGACAAAAATATCTCCCTTGGGGTTTTTATGGAAACAAAGTCATCTAATTCATGTCAAGGGCTCAGGGCAGTGTGTGGCATATACTAAGCATGGACTACATGGGAGTGCAACTCATTCTGCAGGAAAATTAAAATAAAGAAACAGCAGGGAAGGAAAAAGGGGAAGAAATGCAACCAAGGCACTGCCATCCACCCAGACAAGGACAAAAGTAGTTTCATAAAATATAGGAAATGCCAAAAGGCTTTCTTAATTCCTGCTAAGTAGCAGGGGCTCACCCCACCTTCACGCTGACCTGACAATAAAACCAGGAGACAGGCGAATGCTGTGTTATAACCTAACCGTACTATATTAGGCTTTGATTATATGTAGTGTTCCAGGGGACATGTGGCTTAACCTGTGGTAAATTTAAATCTGCTTAATGACTTGTATTATAACAAGCTCCTATCATAAATAAAAGTTCCCAGGAGAGGAGGCAGCTCCCTGTCCTTTACTATGTCACTCATACTGATAACTCACAACACAAATGGGATGAACTGGATCAGCAGAGTATCTGTCAAACACACGTATGCACATTACGTGGTGCCCACACCGACCAAGAGGATGTCAAGACAGCATCCCACTGACGACCCGCAAATTCCCGCTAATCCAGGCCGTAGTCAGGCCTGCCACCCTACAAACAGGTGCTCCCAGAGCAGAAAAGCACCACCTCCAGGTCCCCCCGAGGCTGTGGGTCTGCCTAAATCCAGTCCAGTCCTACAGGGAGACATCCCACCCGCCCCTGCTCACAGAGCAGTACGACAGGATGCGGCCACAAAGTGTGGCCCCAGCCGCTGGCCAGGCCTCGGCAGCCCTGCAGCACCGTAAATTCGGGCTTAAATCTCCAGGAGCCCATGACAGACAAGCCCCGTGACAGCTGTGCAATTACGGCTGATGGCGTGCCTCCCAACAAGGTTCCTTTGAATTATAGGGACCTTATTAGAAGCCTCTGACCTCTCGAATTTGCGAGGCAGAAATCGCCTGAAAATCCAGTGCTCTTATTTACGCTAGCTCTGCAAAGAAGGGAAAAAGTGACTATAGGCCGACAGACAGGCAGGCAGACACGTACTCAAACTCCTGTGCTCGGGGCGTCACACCCTCTTACCAGGTCAGCTCCTTCCACACGAGGCCTGGCGGCGAGCACGAATGCAGCGGCCCTGCTGGTCCCTGCGTGGGCTCTGCAGAGAAGGTTCTAGTCCTCTTTCACCCCAGGGAAGGCGGGAGGTAAGCACGGAGGCGGACAAACAGGAGAATTCAGCAGGACTTCTCCACTCTCCGCTCCTCAGGCCTGAGAGGCCTTGAGGGTTGAGGAACGGGGGCTGGAAGAAGGCAGCAGCCATTTTAAGGACGTAAGGGCGTAAGGACGTATGGATGGGGCGGAGCTCGTAGGGAGGGAGGAGCCAGTGCTGGGGGTGGAGCTTAAAATCTCAGGGCCGTGAAGAGCCATCCATGGAAGGGGTGGGGCTAGTACAGGGGGTGTGGCCAACAAGAAGGGGTGGATCTAGTGACAAGAGCATCACAGAGGGGCGGGGCTGTGGAGGGGGCGGGGCTGGGGAGAGGCGGGGCTAGGAAAGGGGCAGAGTAGCAGGGAGGAGGACAAGGCAGAGGCGGTATTTTTACACTGTGTCCTACGAGTCACAGGGAGGTCTTTTTTTTTAATTAAAAAAAATTTTTTTATTTAGAAAATTTAAAAGCCCAGGGGAAGATCACTGGGCCACCCGATGCCAGCACATCACGTGGCCTTTAGTTTCCTTTTTGTGGATAACCCCCACATTCTGATCCATTCTGAATTGCAGGTGTTGAGGCTCCTGCCTCCTACCCAGAGTTGTCCGCCGGAAGGACGCTGCCCGCATCAGCCGAATCTGTCGCCTCACTCACCTGCCTCGAGTCAGTTTCTGTTATGTAAGCTGTGTAGGTTCAAGGGTGTTCCACTAGCACAGCTTACCTGGGGACTGCATTTTCTCTGGGGTGCGCAGTGAGCTCTACATCAAAGCCTGATTGAGCAGAAAATATGTGCTAATGTTCACAGCAGTACTCTATTATAGTATAAGTGTGCTTGTAAATATTCACTACATGTTATTACGCCATTTGAACCAAGAATATTGGGAGGTGAAAGGTCGGCCTAATGCTCTCTCCGGAGGCAGCAGTTTTGAATATAACCAAATGGGATAATGGTCAGGAATACCCAGAGGGGGCAATGTAACACGTCGTAAAGAATTGTGCTGTGGGTTTTAAGTTTTCAGGACAACAAAGATGCCAACGAGATGGCTCGTAAGCAGTCATTATTAATGGAATGACAAGGCTAATGTTAAGCAGAATGTCTTTGCGACAATAAATCTTGTCCCTGTGCCATTAGTACTCCTTACAACTGCAAATAGCAGTTAGGTTATAACCTAACATGGCAGAATTTTATCCTCTCAATCTCTAATGTATTTTATAATGCTGTTAAAGTCAGGAATCGCAACTGTTTAAGCTCACTTAATCTAGGAGAAGTTTAAACACGAATTTTAAATGCAAAAAACCGCTTTGATATTAGTTTTTCTTAATTAAATAGGAGATCTTTATAAGAAGTGGATCTTTTTAGACATGCATCAGCCTGCAGTAGATGAACATTGTTGCATTTTAAATGCCGCACTTATTTCAGGCTCAACTTTGCCAGTTTGATAAAGCTTTTCTCTTCTTTTTTTTTACTTTTTATAAAGAAAAGGTTTATGTTCATGGGAGGGCGAGATTGCACGTGGATTTGTTAAACTTCCATTGCATTCAAGCTCCTGTCAGGTACTCGACCAAGCTTTTAAAATAATTTACATATATTTTCAACATAGTATCCCTTTGAAACTGTATTAGCTGACCCTGTCATCATTTGACTTCCTTTACATATAGCAGAATGCAGACTTCGAAGAAAAAATGAGCATCCTGCCCCGTTTTTTCCCTTCACAGTCACCACTGGGACACTGAGAGCAGGAGGGCAGCCCTCACGGAAACAGCAGCTCCTACAACAGGCTCCAGGCAGTTGATGGAGACGGCAGACAAGACCAGTCCACAGACAGGGCAGGTGTGAGCTGGAGAAGGTGGGCAGCACGGACTGCTGCTTGGAGGGCTGCCAGCACTGCCCGCCTCTGTAGAAAGGCTGCCGGTCCTTCAGACCCCACCCGCCTCCAACTGCACACCTGGCCACAGAACCCCACAGGCTGTGGCCACACCAGAAGGCAGGCTTCACCCATTCTTCTCTTGGGATCTGTGGAATCTCTAATGGGCTCCCCAGGAGCACTCTGAACCAGCAGAAGGGCTCCACAGGACCACTCATCCTCCCCTCCTGAGAACTCTCATCTCCTTGGACCAAGGTCACCAACAGCGGACAGGTATGTGCCCCCAGAACGCTCCGTGTGGTAAGGCAAGCAGCCTGCTGAAGGTGGAGCCCCTGGAAGCTTCTACAGCAGCTCCTTTGGGGGAAACTGTGGGTGACTGGTCAGGTTCAGGGTAGGAATGGAATAGCCTGTTACCTGAGGCTTCGTCCTCACTACAGATGCTCACACCTGCTGCCTTTATAGCACAATGTCAAGTACTCCATCACTTCATGCTGTTCTCACAACCATGTGAGACCATCTCATCATGCAGATGAGGAAACTGAGTCAGGGAGTGACTGGATGAGGTCCATCGAGGTGGCATGTGGGGGTCCTCTGAGTCTCCCTATGCCTCTGGGCCCATCCTGTGCCATGAGGTGTCACTGATTTCTAAAATATAAAGTCCCTTTGAGATACATGCTGCTGCATCATATTCTCAGTGTTAACCACGTGGTACATTATCATTGCCACACTCCTTGCTTTTTAAATAACAAACACAAAAATATTCGAGATTCTTTTGGACATAAATTTTTAAATATCTCTTGGCTCTTGCATTAAAGAACTGTTTTCAACCTAAGGTCATACTACTGCAAGGAGCACTGGGGTCCTTATAGAGGTAAGAAAATCAGATTGCAAAAGGAAAGGGGTGGCCCTTATTCACGTGGGTTGAGTAGAGGATCTCGTGCTCTGTTTTTGCCAAAGCATGTTCTCTCACCACCCGACCATCTAATTCTCACAGGAGCCACACCAGGAGACAGACCGATGTGCTGACGTGGAAAGGTCTCCACCCAGGTTAAGTGAAAAGGGCAACCTACAAAATGGACACAGGAGATCCCCATGTCACACATGCACACATGTGCACATGGAAATAAGCACACGTGTGCAGGCACACACCTGCACACATATGCCGTATTTCTCGGGGTGGGGGGGGTTGTATCTGCACATGAAAGCAAAGCAGGCTGTCTAGCCGGGCACACAGGGAACAGACCCCAGGGGCTGCTTCAGGGAAGGACCCCAGGGAGGAGGCAGGGGAGCAGAGAGGGTGCTAGGGGGATTTGATTGCTGGAAGTTTTTAAGTTCACAAGACTTTTTAAAAATTCTGAGACAGATGATCATGTATCTTTTTGGATCACTGTTGCCGAGAACAAGCAGGAGGGGCCTGGCTGAACCTGAGGGGTCTGGCGGTGCCCGAGCATCTCTCAGCCTTCAGATCTTTCCCTGGAAGGAGCTGTTTTCAGGACACCTTGGAGCCTCCTGCTGAGCCGCCTGACTGCAGGGCTGTCAGGTCAGAAGGAAAGAGCCCTCCCTCGGCTTTCAGAGTTTCCAGCTCTGCCCTGCCAGGTGGGCGTCTCCGCAGGACTGGAGCCCCTCTGCCCAGGCCCTGGCTCCGCGGGCGGCAGCTGCTGGACGCTGAGAGGCTGCCAAGTGGGCTGTGCCCAGGCAGCACAGGCACGCCGCCCACCCCTGGGGGCTGCGCTTTAACTGAAAATGTATATTGAATTGAAGTCACCTGTTTCACGCGTGATCAGAGAGCAGCTCCCCTCCGACACGTGACGGGGAGGAGAAGTGTGGCATCACGTGGTCACTCGGTGAGGGACAGGAGTTTCCTCTTTAATTCACGTGAGGATTCCTTGGCCGGGCAGGAGAGACTCTAAAAGCCAGGATCACGTGGATATTTAAAACATCCAACATCTTCATTGTGCAGATCTCTGTTCTCTTGGATTCTGTCCTTCTAAACTCGGAGTTCAATGGAAGGGAAGACATTAGAAAGGCCACACCATCCCCCAAATCACTTAAGGATTACTGTGAGCTTGAAAGCCGACTTGGGAATCAATGCCATTAGAAAAAGTGTGCAGAATTAAGGGTTAATAGCTTCATTATGCAAGAAGCTCATCTAAATGGGTGAGAAACACACAGAAGTCCTCATCGATTAATAGGAAAAAGGCAGAAACAGCAAATTCCAAGAGAATACACATTTCAATTTGAAGAAAAATATTTAACTACATGATTAATGAAAAAATGAATATTAAACATAACAGAGCTCTTCTCCCATCCAACTAACAGAAAGTTTTCATGGTAGTATCCACAGCAGAGATGGAACATAAGTGAAATGGAAAATGTCCGGTGTTGTTGGAATGCAGAGCTTTTGTAAGACAATTCGGCAGTAAGTACTGTGAGCCTTAAAATATTCACATCCTTTGACCTCATAATTTTGTTCTGGGAATGTAACCAAAGAAAACCATCTAAAATACATAGAAAGCCTTAAAAAGATGTTCACAGAAGTGTTATTTATAATAAGGAAAAATTTTAAATAACATTTAAAATAATGAATGTCACAAAAATAGCAAAATGGCTAAGCAAATTACATTTCTTACGTTCTATGGAATATTATTGAGCCATTAAAAACTGCATTTACAAAGATAATATTATAACATTTTTAAACATCTTAGAAAAAAGTAAAACAAATTAAAATTTTATCTTCCGATTGATTATAACTAAAAAACAAGCCTACAGGGAAAAATAAATCTGTAAGGAAATGTACTAACCTATTAATCACATTTGGGAACAATGGATGATTTTAATTTCAATGTCTTTTTTCTTTTTAGGTATCACAATAGTTCTTGTGACTATGTATTACATTTAAAATCAACATAGAAACATTTTAATCTTATTATTCCATCTGAAAAAAGCTGGAGAGAGAGATCATAATGGGAGGTTACAGATGAGCTCCTCAATTTGCTGGTCAGGAAACAGACGCCCAGGGGTCTGCACAGCTCCGAGCCGCACTCATCGGAGACAAGCCCCTCTGTAGGGCTTGTCGCTCAGTATTTGTTAATTGCATCCACTCTCATTAATTAATTAATTCTAGAGGGATATTATTTTCTAAGTAGAAGTGTGTCCTGGGGAAAATCACTGCTCCTCTCTTTCACCCAACAAGGCTCCGGTCGGGAAAACAGACAAGAAATGATCCCAGTGCCACGTGGTAAGTGTTTAATACCCCATGCATGCAATACTCCCAGAAAACAATTTTTAAAGGAAAAAAATAACCTGCTGGTTAAAAAGTAAGCACCCGCCACATGATAAGGATTAACAAATTCATTTGGTGAAACCATTTCTGCTACCATTTCAGTCTATGAAATTTCACTTGCAGACACACTCCAGCAAAATTAGCACATCTTCAGAATGGCCCAAAATATGGTTAAAGTTTTGTCAACCTAGGCGTGGAAGAATCAGCCCTGTGGTCGAGGCCTCCTGACGTGAGCTCGGAAGAACGCCTCCGCGGCTGGGCCACACCGGCCACTCCTGCAGGAAGTCGGAACCTTTCCTCTGGGGTCCATTTCTCTCTTTCTGCCCCATCCTCTGGCAGGTTATATGGAGCCAAAGATAAGATCCCCACACAGAAAGTCTGAAGTCCAGGGCCTCCATCCTTCCGCCCTCTGTGCCGCTGATCCTGGACTGCACCTTAGTCGTCCTCTGCCTCAGTTTACCCGTCTGTAACACGACAGCAGATCTCTGTGAATGCACGCTTCAGTTCTTCACTTCCGTGGCTTCTTTAAAGCTTAACACAACAGGAATAATTCCACTAGATCCTATCAACTCAACCTAAATCACTTGCTGGTATAAAGATAAATTGGAAATACTAATGCTTCGTGAATACATTACTCTGTACTTCTTTTACTTAGTGAAACATTTAATTAGTATTTACTAGAAAATTACTATCAATTACTAAAAATGACTCCAAATTACTAGCAAAATGGATAAATTTTCTCTCTACCACTAAAATAAATTCAATTACTAACTTTAAGTAATTGCGGGTAATTTATTTCTTGGAGGGCAGAGCGCTATAGACAAAGTGGAAGGAGATGATTAAGATGCTTGGAGTGGCTGATTCATGAGGGAAACTTAAACAGCTAAATCTGGGTGGCTGAGCAAAGCAAGTGGAATCGCACACGGCAAGACGTCCACAAATTGCTTAACCAACATGCAGATTCTCTCTGTGGCTGAGCAGGGAGCAAGTAGGGAGGGAGGCTGCGGGGCAGAGGAGATCAATTTAATCAGGGGCTTCCCCCAAAAATCTTAGAGGTTTACTTGATGGTGAAAACTGAGATCCTAATATGGTCTCCCAAAGGAAGTTGTTAACACCCGGACCTAAGACAAAAGTGCAGAAAGTGTTCTGCAGGATGACTCTGGAGGCTTTTAGGAGGAAAGGGAAGATGGAGATGCCAGGTTTTAACTGATTCATTCTCCCTCCTCACCAGGAGGAAGAAGTTCCTGACCCCAGGACACGTCACTGCTGCGCGGGTACTTGGGGGTGGCAGAGGCCCTGGGGAGGTGGGGCGACTCCTCTCTTAAGCAAGCATCTCCTGCCCATGTCAGATACGCCCCCCACCACAGTCACGCCACGGAAGGGCCTGGCTCAGAGTCGGCAGACGCCTGACCTCACTTAGAAGAGCAACGTAAAAAGGCACATTCGTGACCACAGGATGACACCCACCACAGACGCAGAAAAGAAGTGATGAATGATAACTCAGATTTCCTCATTCCAGGTTGGATGCAGCATAAAGGTGGAGCCGAAAGCCCTGGCTGAGCTCAAATCCTGCTGATCTATCTCCAGAATGGTGTGACCCAAAGCGAACCCCTATCCACCACCAGGCTCCGTCCTCCCATCTGTCAAATAAAAATTCAGAGTGACTTCAGACAGACAGACTGTGGTGCATCCAGACAAAGGAATGTTATTCAGCACTAAAAAGAAGTGCACCGTCAAGCTACAAAAAGACGTGGCGGAACCTTAAATGCATGTTGCTTAGTGACAGAAGCCAATTGAAACCTACGGCACGATTCCAACCATGACATTCTGGAACAGGCAAAGCGAGGGGAACAGTACAGGGTCCGGGGTTGCAGGGGAGAGGTGAATAAGCAGAGAACAGAGCATCTTCAGGGCAGCGAAACTGCCCAGAATGATACTGTGATGGCGGGCGCGTGACCTTACGCATTTGTCAGAAGCCACAGAAAGCGCGGCACAGAGAGGGAATCCTAAGCTAAACTATGAATGGTGGTTGAGAGTAATGATCAGTATGGACTCCAACTCTACATGCCACACCAGTGCACGCTGGTAATGAGAGGGGAGGCGGGGTGTTTGGGAGAGAGAGGGTACATGACCTCTCTGTCTCTGTACTTTCCACTCAGGGCTCTGTCAAGCTAAAATTGCTCTAAAAAAATCCAATCTAAGAAGTAGCTGCTCCATGTGGTTGCAGGGAGGACGGGACGAGGCGGAGCCCTTGCACCAGGAGGTCAGCAGCATTTGGGGAGGGGGAGGCAGAAGCCAGACGGGCCGAGTCTGCACACGGGCTTTGCTCCGATGTTCCAGCCACAAGGCAGGATCTCCATGCACTCTCAGGGATCTGGGCCATGCGCGTGGGTCTGGCGGGCAGGAAGGATGGACGTGGTACCCGGACAGCAGGCCTGGAATTCCAGGTGCAGGAGCGGGTAGCGTGCGCCTTGCGTGGCCATCCTGAGAGGGGAGGGGGGATGGTCAGTGGGGCAGCTGGTGGTGTGGGAAGAGCCTGGGGCTGGTGACCACATCATCAAGACACAGCAGCCACTGGTAGTGAGTCCATGCTCCTCTCCGGGCCCCCCTCCCCACCATCTGGAGGTGCTTCATCTCAGCGCTCGGCCCATCTTTCTTCCAAGGAGACCTCACGTTGGGACACTTTTGTTTGTGAGCAGCTCTTCCTAATGCCTCCTGCTTCCTGCTCACATCGGTGACACTATTCCATCATCATGTCACCACATCCCCAAAGAGGATGCTGCGAGCCGGAGAGTCTTTGAGGCGTTAAAACCACGCCTAAGAAGAATCTCTGCCCCTTTCACAATTTTGGTGGCACAAGATGCACAGTAATTTACTCCTGAGAGCCACATTTCCCATCTGGGGGGGCTTCCAGGATGCGGAGGGGAGAGCCGTGCCTTCACACTGAGCGTGTGGGTGCTGCCCGGCTGGGCCACGGGCACTGGCGCGCAGGCCACAAAGGGACGTGATGGCGGCACCTGGGGGTTGGGATGGGTTGAGGGCATCATCTCATAACGTGGAGCGGGGCTTCTGTTCATTTTGCTTGGCTCCATGCCTCACAGAGATGGTGAGAATGAGGAAAGAGCCACCTCCTGGCTATGCAGCCTGCGAGACCCACACTACCCAGAGGCTCCCGCTCCACTGTGTTCAGGGCTGAATCAAGTCCCCAAGGCGAGAGGAGCTCCTGTAAGTCCAATGAAGACATCCCAAGGTTTTGTTCCGTGTCACACAATATCAAGTTAACATGGTGCTTCTGAAAAATGCTACCACCATCTGGAAAAATCAACCCAGACTAGTTCCGTGTAACTTGCAAAGGCATTTAAATTGGCTCTGAGGACAGCCTTAAAACAGGTTGACAGATCCCCTCTGCCAACAGTTTAGTTTTGACTTAATACTGCAATTACAGTCTGCAGCAGAGAGGAAATGTGCCCGTGCAGTCAGACTTCGGTTCTTAAGCCAGCGGTTTACCGTACAGAATTTGCCAGGAACAAGTTCATAAAGAAGAGGGAGACGAGGAGACTAAATCAGCTGGGGACAGCTGCCGTCTGAACGAGCTGGAGCCCTGGGGACAGACGTCCTGCGGCCTCACCCCACAAGCGGTGGCCCATGCAGGGCAGGTGGCAGGGTCAGGGCTGTGGCAGCCAGACCTGCTTCCACCCCAGAACTGGGCGAGGAATCCGCAGTGCCCAACTACTGGTGCCCCCCGGGGGGCCCCCAGAATGAACCGAGCCCCCTGGCACCCCTCAGGTGGCTTCCTTACTGCTGTTCAGACACCTGGTCCCTTTTATGGAGCCGGTCCCTCTTTCTGCTTCAGTTCAGCAAACAGTAAAGGATTTGACCTTGCTGACTCCTCCCAGCACAGGGCGGCCAGATAAAATACAAGACACCAGTTAAATTTGAATCATAAATAAAATGCAAACGATTTTTTAGCGTATGTCCTGGTAATTTATTTACAATTTACTGTAAGTAGCTGGGGCATGGTTATACTAAAAAAAAAAAAAAAAAAAAACACCTCATTTATCTGCAACTCAGATTCACTGAGTCCTAAGCACTGTTATTTGCGAGGTCTGGCATCTGTCTGCCAGGCCCTCTTCCCTGAGCTGAGTTCCACTTCTGGAGTCCACATCGTCATCTCACAGACGCCATCATGATGCAGTGGACCTTCTTGGACCTGCTTTTTTGTGGGGCTGGAACTCTTGCACACCGGCCTTGAGCACCCCTGAACTTGCTACAATTAGCTCTTCAGATCCGGTGAGAGGGGCCACCAACACACCCTTGGTCAGAGGCCCCGTCCCCTACCCCTCTCCAGGGCCCCTGTGGACCTGCTGTATGCCGTGGGATGCAAGGACGAGGTACACAAAGTCTTGCCCCTCAGGAAGATCCAGACACAAGCGGACAATTTCATCAAAAACCCGTAAGTCTGCACCAAAACCCCTTTGGCCAGTTGTGCCTTAGGGTTCAATTTTTTTTGGATTTTAGAAAGACAACATGGTGCATGTATCTTATAGTATATGATACATATTGTGTATAATAAATCCTCCCAGTGCATAAACACCTTCTATTACCCCCGTGGGCTCGGGGGCATCACACACAGGAGCGTGACCGGGGCAGGCAGTGTATGTCCTGGGCGCCCAAACAGGGAAGACAGTACTTCTCCCTGCCTGCTCAACCTCACCGGGAAGCTGTGAGTGAAGAAACAGAGCTTTCTTAGCAGAAATTCTTTTGTCCTTTTAACCATGCTTTGCTTTTTTTGAGGTTTGCCGGGAGCTCGTGGCGGCTGGGATGCACGAGGACCTTCCTTCCTGGGCCTGTGGGAGAGCAAGCCCGAGCTGAGGGGGACAGAGTGCCTTACGGCCCAAAAGGACACACTGCTTCTGAGGGTGACACGGGGTGAGAGCTACCTCCAGGAACATGAAAATCGTCTTCCTCATTGGTCCTCATTCTACGGATAGAGGGTCCACCCATCCTGCTGGGGGCCAGGCCCACGAGAAGCTTTGAAGGGTGGTGACTGTGGCCACCTCTCGAGGTCACCTTGATGGTCTCCATTGAACAAGCCCATGATGGCAGTGCGAGGGCCCAGGCCACCGTGCACTCAGGCTCAGTTCACACCCTGTCGTATACCGAGCTCAGGTAAAGGTGTGAGTCCGCCACATTTACACAAGGAAGACACAAGGGCACAAGTCCTCTGTTTAACACGCTGCACCCTCCCCTTGGAAATCCCTCACCCTCAGGGACTTGGTCTAAATGGACTCTTACGCAAACAGAACGACACAATTGCTCTGACATACAACATACCTGAGTGTCAGGCTTATGAATACACCCTCAGTACGTGGAAAGGAAGTGTGTTCAAGGAGTCATTGCTTGAAATCGTATCATATCATACAATTCTTATTTTCAAAAACAACTCTCACCCCCTAAACGATTATGTACCTACAACTATGCGGTCCGGTAAAGGAGAGCCACTAGTCTCATATGCCTATTTTCATTTATGTAAAATGTAATTAGTTGTAAAATCCAGTTCTCCAGTTTCACTAGTCACATTTCGAGTGTCCAGTTGCCACCTGTGGCTGGTGGCTACTGCGTTAGTGCACAGAGAGACCATCTCTGTCATGGCAGAAAGTTCTATCTATAGATTCAAGAAATAATCACTCTGCTCTTGGCAGGCAGCGCCCTTCTTTTGTGTCCATGTCTCTAAAGCTGTTACTAAAGGGAGTGAAGTCCCCAGAGGCCGAGGCAGCAGGGTTACGTGTGTCTAAGCCAAGACCAGGGTCGGGGAGACTGTCCTTGTTGACAACAGCTTTTGGTTAACTGTCCTCAGCCTGCAGCTTGATGACCAAGGAGACAGAGAATGAGGCTCACATTTTAATTTTTAAAATAGTGCCAGGTTCTGCCATTGCTCATTGAACAAGTTAAAATGTCCCCAAGGCACAAGCATCCTCCCGGCGGCTAAACCCTGAAGATGTGCTGGGTCCTCCTCTCCTGTAACATCGCAGCAGCACTTGCGCCCTGGACCACCTTCCTCAACAAACCTGCTTCTTTCTCACCTCCCTGGCCCCCTTTTCTCTGCCTGGTTGGCAGATGTCTCTTCTCCCAGGTGTTTTTCAGCCGTGGTGCTCCTCGGGGCTCCAGCCCAGACCCTCTCCTCTCCTCTCCTCTGTGCTCACTGCCCAGACCTCCAGTCACATCTGCAGGCAGGTGAATCCTGAGTTAGATCTGTCCTCAGATGCATGTTATCAGAGGCAGAGCGCGGAGACGGGCAGGGGGAGTTGGATGAAGGTGGTCGAAGGTACAGACTTCCACTTACGAGGTAAGTAAGCACTGGGGATGTAATACACATGGTTAAGACAATTAGCACTGCTGCACGTGATAAATGGAAGCTGCTAAGAGAGCAAATCCTGAGTCCTCATCACAAGGAAAAAAAGAATTTTTTCCCTTTCGTTAATTTTGCTTCTATATGAGATGATGGATATTCATGAAACGTATTGTGGCCATCGTTTCGTGATGTGTGCGAGTCAGATCGTTATGCTGTACACCTTAAACATGTACGCTGCTGCGTGTCAATTACAGCCCAATGACGCTGAAAGGGAAGTGTAATTAATGAGTTAGTTAAAAGAAAACCACACTGTATTAAATAAGTTAATACAGTTAGGTCTCTCCCAAAAGCCCCAGGCCCAGCTGTCTCTGGACACCTCTCCTCGACCAGAAGCCTCAGTCTCCATGGGGCCAAGGGGACTGCATCACTCCCCACACCGCACCCATCTGAGACCACCTCCTCCCCTCCATCCTCGGGCAGTGCCCCAAGCCAGGACGCTTGCAGTCACCGCTGACCCGACGCTTACCTTGCGCCGCACCTTCAGTTACTCACCAATAAACTTTATCTACAAAAACAATATGACGTCACTTCTATGTGGAATCTAAAAAATAATACAAATGAATCCATATCCAAAACAGAAACAGACTCACAGACCCAGAAAACACACCTGTGGTCATCAAATGGGAGGTGGGGAGGGGTAAATTAGGGCTTTGGGATGAACAGATTCAAACTACTGTATGCAAAATAGGCAAGCAATAAGGATTTTCTGTATAGCACAGGGAAGTGCAGGTGACGGGTGATTTTTTTCATGAAAATCCTGCTAACCTTGAGCAGGAGAAGAATGTGAGTTGGTGTAACTTTGGGAAAGCAGTTTGGCAATGCCCAAAAAGAGCCAAAAATGGCCAAACCCTGCCCAGGAATGGCCATGGAATTTTTAAAACTTGTTAGGCAATGTTGAAGCTCCCTTGTGATTCAGAGTCACTATACTACACGGACAATTATGCAGCCGTTCAAAATGATATTTATAGGATTTTCTGTAGTGTAAGAATGGGCTCCATTTGCGTTTCATTAGAAAAGGCAAAACGCAACATTTTAAGCATTTTAGACATACAAAAGAAACTGAAAATGACTTCCAAAGAGTGACCTCAACTGAGTCATTTATTCCTTTATTTATTGAACAGAAGGTTTTGAACATCCAACTGTGGTCTAGGCCAGCCGTTTTCAAACGTTTTGACCCCAAGGCTCCTTTAGATTCTCAAAAATTACTCAGAAACACAAACAGCTCTTGTTTATACGGGTTGTGTCTGTTGAGATTTACCACATCAAAGCTAAAATTGGTCATTTTAGAAATGCTTATTCATTAATTTCTTTCCTAAAGTGACACATGCACAGCATGTCAGTGCTAGGAAGGTGCAGAGAGGGGGGCATTCTTTTACATTGTCGCAAATCTCTGTAAATCCAGCCTAATAGAAGACAGCTGGGTTCCCATATTTGCTTCTGTGTTCAATTTGTTGTGATCCCACACTTCATGAAGACTCTGGAAAATTCCACGGTATGCTCAGAAGAATGCAAGTGCGGAAGGCAGACAGTGTCTTGGTTGTTCTGAAACCAGTTTTGACCCGGTGTTAACAAAATCGTGTTGACCTCGTGAGCCCCTGAAAGTGTCCTGGAGACCCCGGAAGTCCTTGGGTCCCACTTTGAGGACCACTGGTCTGGGTGTCCTTCTAGGTTTTATAGTGAAAATCAAAACACAACTAAACCAAGCTCCTGCTCTCACGCCCTTGTGTTCCAGGAGGGAAAGGAAGAGGAGAAGTGCCTCATCTGCAGGAGGAAAGGGGCAGAAGAGGCAGTGGTCAGGGCAGACCTCGAGGGTGCTGGATCCCACAGGCACCAGAGGGAAGAAGAGCCCAGTCCACAGGGCCCCCCCCCCGGGGGGTGGGGGCGGCTTCATGGATCTGCACGCTTTCCTGCGTTGTTCAACGTTCTACAAGGAGCAGTATGACTATACCATTTTTTAAAATTATTTTTTAAATGAAGTCTTCTTGCAAGACCGTCTTCATCAATGCAACCTTTGGAAGCAGATTTGCAGCCCCCTGAGTTCTCCGTCAGGTGCTCACTGACCACTTTCCACTGTTTGTGTGGTCACTGTGATGGTCCCTGAGGGCAAGGCCCTGGGGACACAGAGACACACAAAGCCAGTGTCCTGTCGGCCCCCAAGAAGGGACCCTCTTCTCTGGGAGATACACATGCAGACAAAATGAAAACGCAGGTCATTATGCTTTCTTGATACCAATCTTTTTCTGGGCCTCCCTTGACAGACTTCTGGTGACCTGGACTCCAGCTCCCCAGCACACAGGATGTAGCCTAAGCTCACAGGGGGTCCCTTCCCGGTGGGCCCCTCAGCTCCGACTCCTGCAAGTACTTCTGCTCTCACTCCAGGCCTGATCTCGCAGCTCTCTCCACTGGCCTCCCAAGCAGTGACACCCAAGAAAGGGTACAACAAGTTTTACTTTGTATAAATAACCAGGAAGGGAAGGTATAGCTCAGTGATGGAGTGTGTGCTTAGCATGCGAGAGGTCCTGGGTTCAGTCCCCAGTACCTCCATTAAATACATAAATAAACCTAATCACTGCCCCCCCCCCACCGCAAAAAACCTTCCAAATAACAAGGCTGAATTTCCTAAATGCATCAAGGAAAATGATGCCTCTGTGGCTTCTGGCATTCCTTGGCTTATGGCAGCATCACTGCAAGCTCTACCTCTGTCTTCACGTGGTCCCTCTGCAGCTTTTGAGTCTGTGGCTCAGCCTCGGGGAATGAGCCAGGCCTGACCCTGTTTGTGGCTGCACGAGTGTGGTCCCTTCAGTCAGCCAGTGCTTCCACGTGCTTCCACGTGCCTGCTGGCGCTGAGCTTTTTGTTGAAACACTATTGAAATCTTTATTTTTCTATCTATACAGTTAACGTGTTGTCTTTACAGAAACACTATAAAGTATAGCTTAAAAAATGCTAAAAGGCTACCATAATCATCACTTCGGTGCACATCTCTCTAGACTTCCTGTGCTTGTATATGTGCATATTAATATATATTTTAGATAAATGAGTCATATTCTATGTACTGCTTTGTAACTTGCTTTTTTCACTTTACCATGTATTGCAAACATTTATGTCAAAATATATGTACATGTATATGTGTACATTTGTATATAACAATGTGTATACATATACCTTTGTATACACATATGTACACACATACATACACACGTGTTATTTTTAATGCCTGCATATATTCCATTCTGTGGATGTATCCTAATTTAATGAAACAATTCTCTACTCTTGGGCATCAATTTTTACCAAGTATCCTTTCGCTTTACACATTAGTCTGATTAATTTTGAAGATAAACTGCTGGATCCAACAGAATCACAGCTGCCATCTTTTCTCACATATCAGTGCTCTTTCCTGAAGCTACACGTATCTTATCCAAACACCACCAGCTTTGTCTCAAATTTGAAAAATCCCGCAGAGGAAGAGGAAAAGAGACAAATTCAGCACACACTCGCCCCCAGACAGGAAGGGAAGCCACATGCAGGGTTTGCAGAGTCTTTTTAAATAATGCTCATTGATTATTTTTCCTAAATATAAATATAACGTGAGAGAGTTTTAAAAAATGAGGACTCATTAAATAAATAGTGATACATGAGACTAAGTCAATTTTGTTCTATAAGAGAAAAAGCAGCAGAAAAATGCATCTCTTGTGATAATTATACTGCGTATAACACAGGATTGGTCAGAAAACGGCAGAACAGTGTAAACCTAGCCTCTTCCTTATCCTGATATCCTTGCATTTATCCAAGCAACCATTCAACAGTTATTGCACACCATCATCTGCCAGGCAAGGTTGGACAGGTCCTGGGTTCAATGCCCATTACTTACCTTATTATTAAAATAAATAATAAAACCTAATTTCCCCCTTTGCCAAAAAAATAGTAATACTATAATACAACAATAAATAAATTAATTTTTAAAGATGTGGTATATATACAGTGAAATATTACCCAGCCATAAAAAGGAATGAAATTTCGCCATTTCCAGCACTATGGATGGACCTGGAGGGTATTATGCTAAGTGAAATAAGTCAGACAGAGAAAGACATATACTATATGATATCATTTGTATGTGGAATCTAAAAAGTATAACAAACTAGTGAATGTAGCAACAACAACAACAACAAAAAACAGACTAGCAGATCTAGAGAACAAGCTGGTGGTTCGTGTAAGGAGAGGGGAGTGGGGAGGGGTGTTATAGGCACAGAAGATTAAGAGGTACAAACTATTATGTATAAAATAAGTCATAAGGATACATTGTACAACACAGGGGATATAACCAGTATTTTATAATAACTATAAATGGAGTATAACCTTTAAAAATTATGAATCACTAAACTGCACACTGTAACATATAATATTTACATCAGCTATACTTCAATTTAAAAAGTGAATAAATTCCATAAAATAAAAACAAACTTAAAATTTAATGTTCTTAAAGGAATTTGGAAAATCCAAAAAGGGATAATAGAAGGAAACAAGACTCACGAACGCCCCACTAACCCTTGCAGGAGTGCCATCCACCAGTGGGACCAGTTCTTTCCGTACTTTTTGTTTGTAGGGAGGTGCACATCTGTTTTTAAATTATAGTTATCACCGCCTTTACAAAGTTCTAGAAATTTCTTTCTGTGAACAGCCCACCAAATCCTGACCGTGTATTGATTACTGATGTAAACGTGTCCAGTCGGCATCATGATACTGTCAATGTGGGCCTTCCTCTCCTCTTCAGATACTCTGTGTCGTTGCCGAACCAGGTCCTCAGTCCCCTCCCGACTCCTTGATGCTGGAGTCACAGGGCACACCTGTGTCCGAGAGGATGCCCTCTCACCCCCAGGGACACTCTGGTCCGGGTCATCACCTGCTTCCTAATGCCTGCGTCCAATTGGTTCCATTGCCATTAGCACCTAAGAGCATTTCATTTCCTTTAACGAAGCCAGAAAATGCATAAAGCATAATAGTGTTTTGCTGGTAACTAAAAACCATGCTCTTCCGACCTGCAACTTTTTAACTGTTTGGCTGGACCACGGTGGTCCAGGAAAGAACTTCCTAGAGAAGCAGTGGCGTGAGCTCCCTGGGTTCTGCTGGTGCCTGTCAAACTCTCCAACAGGTCTTAGCGCGTCTGGGGGCCTGACCTGCTCCCCGCCGCCACCCTACCACACACACGGGCCCCCACACGCCACCGGGCACTTGGCTCCCACACTCCTGTCAGCAAACGCTGCCTGGGAGCCTGCCCCTCGCCTCACGCGCCCCGGCTGCAGGGAGAGCACTGCGACACTGCAGACGTTTTGGAAAACGGCATCCATACCTACGTGGTGTTTGTTTCACACCTGCTCAGTCACTGCTCCACACGTGGGGTTTCCCTACACTTTAAATCCATTTATATGATCAGCAAAGATCATAGACGTGACTACATGAGGTCGCCCTTGCTCTGGGTAAAGGTCAAACTCTCCTTCCAGGCGAGCGTGTGATCATCAAGCCCCCGTCTTCCTGCTGTTCCGGCGAGTCCGGCCCCGCGGCTGCGGCAGACCAGCCAGGGCAGCACCACCAGCCCCGCGCTCCGCCTAAGGTCAGGGCCAGCCTGCAGCCGAGGCACAGGCGACTTGCGCAGAACAGCCCCGGCCGCCCCCGACATCGCGGACTGCAGAGGTCAGCCTGGCCACGTCCTGGAGACGGTCCAGTCCTCAGAGTAGCGCTTCCAAGGCCGATGGCCGCTTGTCTTCTCACCAGATTTGATTCAGAGTCCCCTACCATGCAGCAGGACAGTTCTCTTGAGGAGATTACCCGTATTTTAAGAAGTCGTCATGATGTCTAACTTAGAAATTGCACTCAAGTCCAGTGTCGGCAGTTTTCAAATGATTTGCTGTCCTTATAAAACTCATGCCCTTGTTACTGAAATTAAGTCCCCATGATGTTTGTAAAATTTATTTCCGAATTGTGTCTGCTTTTATGGGCAAAAATAATCAGGCAAAGCCACCGGCTACAGAAACTGCAAACAAAATGAACCTTTAAAAAGCTAATGAGTTAAGGGTGGTTGTGCAGACATATAACGTATGTTGGGAGCTTACACTATTTGTCATTAACACACATTCTGAAAGCTTCGCTAATATAATGTGACACAAAATTAGTCAAACACAATTCATGCAATATTGTTTAATTTTACTGCTCATTTAACTTGGTTTTAAGCAAAATCATTATGTCACATGATAACGTTCACTTGAACAAGAAATATTTCATAATGGTCGCCGCCTTTAGGAATGAGTTATTAGGGGTTCCATGCTGAACACATTCTTAACTATGAAAACTATAAAGCTAATAGCTTAATCATATTTTGACACCATCTACATACTTTATGCATTATTTACAAGAAAGATATAAAACTGAAACCACTGAATATCTCACACAATACTTCACAGTCATAGTTAACTGGTTAAAAATATAACACATTTATCTTCCAGGGGCTTTATATTTGCATATAGATATTTGCATAGCATGTTGCGATGTGCTGTTAATGTAAAATTTAACCTTTGTTCTTTCTCTCTGATGGGCAAGGTACACTCATTAAGTTAAAAATAATGACAAAAATAAGTCTTCTGGTGATACACATTTCATAAATGATTCCCCAGAGCAGTGCGGAAAGGTAAAATGTGGGTGGGAAAATGTTTAATTGAATTAATTCCTCATTTTTCTGTATTTTTATTTTACATCTCAGAGATAGAGCGATTTGACGAGGATACATCAACCCCGTGAATTGCAAAGGATCTTCCTCTCAATTATTCAAGGTGTCAGCCTCTTAATCCTATATTGAAACACTTCCCCATTTCAGGACTGAGATGAACGCACAGCCTCTTTCTGCGCACCTGTTAGATGGGTGGCTGTTTAGTGAACAGAGGGAAACAAGCACCACGCAGAGAACGTACTGCAGTATCGTCCAACATTTGCGCAAACGGAGGTGTCAGTTTGCATTAGGTTATAATGTACGGTGTCAGTTTCTCCTAAAGCCTGAATGTGAACTTTTACAGAAGTGAGACAGCAACTGAGAAAGCTGGTGAGACTGTCGTCGAAACACCTAAATTCCAAATTCTCCTTTTCCCTGTTGCTGTATCCTGCATCAAAAATGCATTGTTGAAGGAAAAACAAAATCAACAAACTAAACTAAAACAGGACACACACGTAGACACAGAGCATAGAGTAGTGGTTACCAGAGTGGGAGGGGCGGGGGTGGGGGGAGTGAAGCGGGAAAGAGGGACAACTCTATGGTGACAACTGGAAACTAAGTTTTTGGTGGTGAGCACACCGTAGGGTGTACAGACGTACAAACAGAACATTGTCCTCACGAAACTTATAAACAATGTCACCTCAATAAAAATACATTTTAATTTTAATTGAATGAATTAAATTCATTGTTGAATTAGACACTATCTGAAGTCGCACAGAGGCAAGACATTGGAAGAGGAGGGGGACCCAGGGGAGCAACTCCATGCACACCAGGCTGGGGCCCAAGGCCTTTCGTGAACGGTTCCGTTTCCCGGGTCTCTACTCAAGACGATTCCAGTTCAGAGAAGCGATGGTGTGCACCCTGACTCAAAGCAGCTGGTGAGAAGGGGCCACACTGACATCCAAGTCTCGGCAGTGGGGCATCCAGGAGATTGGGCCAGGCAGCCCAGGGTGCTCAGGGAGGGCCAGAGGATGCAGGCCTGGGGAGGGGCTGCAGGAACAAGGCAGGGAGTGGGGCCCGCCAGAGGTCTGCGAGGTGCAGAGGCATTATCCCAGGGCCCAGGGCCCAGGGCCCCAGGAGGGGACTACTCCCCACTATGTTTTTTCCTTCTAGAATACTCAAGCTGGCAACTCAGGGCCAAGACCCACATGAGAAATCCTGGGCCCAGGGAGGGAGGGAAAGACCTGTGGTCACACAGCCATCAGCAGCCATGGAGCCTGGGCAGCGGGCTCCGGACCCCCAGGCCAGTGCTCCCAGACGCCGCGTTGCGTCATGGGTGGTGGTGATGCAGAGGTTCCTCTGGATTTCCGGAAGGAGTCTGGGGGCAGGGATTTTGCCTGATTCCTCTCTCCAGGGCAACCATAGGGCCTCGCGCTTGCTGGGACCACCAGCCCACGCCTCCCGCGTTGACCTCCGTGGACGGCCTCTTTTAGGGGAAAGATGACACAGTTTCTGGTGTGTTTCCTGGGTGCAGTCAGAATCACATCCACTGATTCTGAGAAGGATGCACCTGTCTCTGCGGGGCTGCAGTCACCCCTCCTGGCCACATTCATCCAACTGAGCACCTTGGAACCAGTCCCGCACCGCAGGTGCCCCCGACTCCCATTCTCCAGCAAAGCATTATTTTTCCCTTTAATGAACATGTAATATACAAGTGGTCATAAAGCCTCCATGAGTAACGGGAGTTTACTTGGGCTATTTAGTTGAATCTTCTGGTGAGTGTTACTTTCTCATTTTGGAACCACTGGAAAGATAAATGCATTGTGATTAGACCTCATTTTCTATAAGAAAGGAAAGAATGACCCCAAAAAGGCTGAGCATTTTTTGAACAAGCAGTGGCACTGACTCTAACTCACCATCTGGACCCCCTTGAAACGGAGGCAGAGATGTTTGGCAGAAACACAGTATTGAACTTCCACATTTTTGCCATGTTTTTTTCCGGACTCCTGTATGTCTGCAATTGTTCTTGTAAAGGTTCTCACCGAGGTAAATAAAATTGTAGAAGCTTGGAAACATACTATTACTACAGCACAGAGCTAAGGTGTACAGAACGGGAAATAACTCTCCGAGGGATAAATTACACGTGATGAGAGCTAAAAGAATATAGCTCCTATTTCAGAAGTTTTCCAGGCGAAGGCAGGGATTTGGCAGTTTGAGCGTGCCTTTCAAGACAATGCACACTCACCAAAAACATTATTTTTCACAGAGCGCCCCAGAGGCCGCGGCCGTCACATGATGCCACGGTGATTCCATACCCTCAAATTCAACACGGATCTTCTTTATTAATTTTAATTTGTCATCAATAGGCTGACAGGCACTCTTTGGGCAAGAAATACTGCATTAACTGTTTCACTCACTGTGGCAGCTATTAAAACCGAGATGGTGATTAGCGGGAATGAGGTCAAACTGAGTAATGCGAGTCTAAGTCGCTACCAGCGAAATGTATAACACAGGAGGATTTATTATGTTCACTTGCTGAAATGTAATTTAAAAACAGGCTCTCACCACCTGCTAGGCTGGCTCGGAGGGCTCCTCAGATCGCTGAAACACTTCCCGCTAATATGTTCATTTGCTTCTGGCATATATTACATTTACTGTATTTCTAATAACTGCAGATAAAATCAACTTAATTGTTGCTATCTGCTTCATGTAAACATAGCAGGTAAATAAATCACCCTGTGATTAGCTCAGACAATGCAAATTAGGGTGACTTAATCATCAAGATAGGCAAGAGAAAAAATTAGTATTTATAACCTCCTTGCAAAGAACTAAATTTAGTTCTCTTATCGAAGAAGCTGTTTGCTAAACAAGGATGTCCCTTGGATGCTGAAAGAATCCACTCGGCTAGAAATAACATGACTGACTGTTAACATGCAGAAGAAGCGATAAATGTTTACAGATGCTAGACGTTCACTCGGAAACTTCAGGTGTGCACTTTGTGAAAAATCAGAAACCCAGGCATGTTGGCAGGAATCAATGCTGATCTGGAAATCACAGTCCAAAGCCTTTGGCTGTACGTTTTAAGGAATTCAGATCAATGGAGAGTTCTCCATAATCGCTTTAAACTGTTTTTACTGGGAGGCCATTTAAATTGCAGTCTAAAAATAGACTGCATATTTTAAGTGAGCACCATATTTTAAATATAGAGGTGGTTTTTTGTTTGTTTGTTTGTTTGTTTGTTTGTTTGTTTTTTAGTAAAAGCCCAAGATACAAAGCAGCTAAAATTACCTTTCTCTGAATACTGCTGGTCAGTTCATCCGACTTGGTGTTGAATCCTTACACTGAGCATCATTTAAGCCACTTCAAGTTCTGACCTGGGTCTGCAGGTGGTGAGGAGTAGGCTGTGTGACAGGCAAAGCCAGAATAAAGCCATCTGACAACTCCAGGCCGAGTTTCTGTGACCCCAAGGCCTGGAGGAGTCCACCCAGATCCCGGAGAGCACTGGTTAAAGGAGGAGCCAGCCGTAACCACTTTTCCCTACAACTTTTACACCTGGGCACTTGCCCAAAAAAGGAAGGGAGGGAGAGAGAGAAAGAGAGAAAGAATGAAAGAGAGAGAAAAGAAGGAAGGAAGGGAGGGAGGGAGGAAGGAAAGGAAAGGAAAGGAAGGAAGAAAGGAAATGAAATTTTAGCTTAGCCATCCTGGAGTGGGGTGGTAAAAATCATATCTTGGCACAAAATTTTTAAAAATCACAAGTCTTTTTTTATTTTAAGGAATATCAAGAACTATTTTAAGAAGTATTTTTAAAAATTCTTTTCTGAATAGTCCGTGTGTCCCATAAAACAAGATAAACCCAAACTCAAGAGAGCCTGCAGTTAACTGAGGGCTTTGCTTCATCGTGGGCGGAACTGTAATCAGCACCACTGTAAGTCTTGTTTCAAATCCTTAAAAAAAAAAAACACAGCCAATAAATATCGCCCTCTCACAATTGCCACCTCTAACGGGGGCTCAGTATGAATGCAAGGGGAATATGTAAAGAAAAAGGCGCGTGGAAAGATGCCTGTGTCTGCCTCTTCCACTCCCGCAAGCTGCCTCTCGCTTAAACCAAGCAGGGCTGGAGGAGGCAATTTCAGTGGCAGTGTCTCCGGTGCCAGAGCTGTCACATTAGGAAATCAGAGAACTTTTAGAAGAAAACCTATGAATGCTAAACATTGCCGTCCTGTTTGCAGAGCCCGGCCCCGACCTGGCCCATTGAAAAGGAGCAACTGGGCACGGGCACCCCAGAGGCACTGGGCTCCCCTGCCCCTCCCTGCCGGCCGCACCTGGGCTGCCAGATGCCCTGCATCCGAGGCAGCCACTACGGGCTTTCCCGATCAGCTCGATTTGAATCGATGATGGAAGCGATGTCTGTAATTCGGCATCAAGCAGCCCTGGTGTCTGGCGTTTATTTGCGCTGTTGTTTTGGCAGGTAATCCAAGGCCCCCTCTCATCCGACATGTCAGGTCTACAATCAAACAAAGAGGACGGTGAATTCACTTTTACAGTTAGGCAAGCTGAATGCTATTACCCGTGTATTTGTCACCGACCTGCAGATCCCAGCCTCTCATCTGCCATCCGGACGGATGCTACAAAGTGAAGAGCTGGGGACATGCATTTCCCAGTAACTACCTGCTGCCAGCTATTATTTTAAGGATCCTGTGATTTTCTTTTATTTTGAGTAGAAAAAACAAGGCAGCTGTGGTAATAAAAAGGCATATCAACTAGTCAGTCCCTGGCAGATTTGTCACTGGTGTGGATACAGCGCAGCCTTCTTTGTTGTTGTTGCTAGAGAATGTATACACTCGAATATAATATTGTAAATCTAGAGTATGTGCTTCCAATAAAACCCTTTTTAGTACCTTGCATACTGGTAAACAAAATAAAAATGTATGCATCTTGTAAAGAACTGCCGATGCACATATACACGCAGGATGCCACCTGCATGTCACACGTCGACAGGAGATATTTTACATTATATGATTTGCGGGTGAAAGTTATTATTTTTTATTCCTAAATCACATTAACATAGCTCTGCAGCCATACATTACCACAGCTCTCCAATAATATTCCTAAATATTTCCTAATGATGGATTGTATTTTAGGGACTTTGAGGACCCAAGTTTAACTATATAATTCCAAGTTGTGAATGAAATGGCAAAAACCAAGTGCTTTGGTTAAGTCTTTCATTTCTGCACATTGCATAATTACATCCATTTTTGCTCCTCCAAAGAAAGCCTCAAAAATCATCTGTCACCAATAAAACGTGAGTCATTCACTGTCTTTTCAAGTTAATTAGGGCACAGCCTTGAAGAGGTGATCACTCCAAGGCAATTTCTCAAAAATCACCACGAGGTGCTTGCCAAGCCACATCATTCCAGGTGACGCGTCTGTCTTCACCTGCCGTATTTTGAAAGTCACCCGGGACTTCCGAATCGGGCTGCGACGCTGCTGCCCGGCACACCAGCCCCTGCCCCAGCGTGTGTCCACGGGACCCACACGTTGAACAAAGAGGCGGTCCTCGGGCCCCCCCCCCAGAGCAGGAGTGGGCATGCGGAACAATGAGCCCGGCCCAAACAAAGGGTGATGAATGGCTTGGGGAGCAGCGATGCCGGCCAGCAGGAGCAGCTCGGGCCTTCACAGGAGGAATGGAAAGAGTTTCGGGCTTTAAATCCTTACTGTTTCATTCATCAGTAGAGCACGTACACGCAGAAACAGATATTCGAACGTTATTTCCCCAAGACTCCATTTAGCACATTGTAACCATGTGTGGTGCCTATTTATGGCACAGGAAGCGGGTTCTAGGGGCCGAGAGAGAATTCAGAGGGGCCATCCGTTCTCACCCTGGATTTTGTTTGTTACGGGGTCTCTCGAAGTTCCGCAGTAACATATAACCCATCCAGTGTTAACGACCTAAGTTTTGGTCAGATTTTACTGTTTCTACACAATCTGTTACTCAAAACATGGCCTGTCTCCATGTGAACATGAGCACTTTTCCTATTATTTAAAGGGAAAACAAGCAGAAGATGTTCCTACAGATTGAACATCCGGCATTTCCAAATATATTTTAAAACATCACTGAGGTTACAATAGTCGTAAGGTGCTACTTTGTAATTGTCCACTGGTAACGTTTCTTTTCTTTTCATTGTGTGTGGGGAGAGGAGGCTGAAATGACACTGATACTGAAGGGACCTAGGAATGACAAAATAACTCCCCCCAGGGTCTCCTGCACACAGATGTACATTGAGTCTGCTGTTGCCATTTGAAGCCTGTTGCTTGCACCCCACAAGGCCCTGCACCATCTGCCCACACACCTGCGGGCCCCCTGGCAAGACAACTCCCTCCCGTGAGCTGTGCTTGGTCACCCTGGCCTGTTTCCTGTGCAGGGCCCTGGGCAGGATGTGGCTCCTCTCTCTTGATCCGGTTTCAGCTATTAGCTCAAATGCCACTTCCTCCAGGAAGCCCTCCAAGACAGATTCCAGATCACATTCCTTCCTGTGCCCCGCACTGCTCTTCCCAGGGCTTCTACAGTCTGACTTCTTGATTCACCCTCACTAGGTGGTGAGTTCCCAGGAACAGGCCCATCACGATTCCCTGCTCAGCCCTAGTGCACCCCTGGCATGGAGCAAGCTCTGTGCTAATTTGTTCATTGATGAATGAATGAATGATTATGATTTGCTTGGTCTTTATAAACAGGCAAATAGACAATTCCGTCTAAAAGTTTTACTAGCATCTCATTTTCGACCTGCATCATTTAAATTGTTTTGTCTAACAGTCCAAAATCTCACAGTGCTTAGGGCTATGTGAACTTCGCGTCTAGGTGCAGAAAATCCAGTCTGAGAATTGTTAAAACTATGAAAAGCAGCATCCACGGACACAAGCTTTTTTGGCACATTAAGAAAAGAAACCAGCAGGTGTGGGTCTTTGTGACCATTCCGTGAAGATACTTTCACTTTGCACTTGGAAATTCCAGACTCAGCTTTGGCTGTGACTTCAGAAATTGTTAGATTGAACTTTAGGGATTTCAAGGAGGGGAGAGTGCCTGCTTCACTGCTGAGGACTCCAGAGAGAAGCCCGTGTGCGTGTGTGTGCGTGTGCGCGCGTGCAGGAGAGAGAGTGAGAGACAGGAGGGGGAGGCTGCCGTAGTGGTTATTTTATGCGTGTGCTTCACCAGATCTGCTGACTTCTCCCGGCATTGCCTTTCTGGGAGAAAGGCCAATTTTCTTCATTTTTTTAAATATCATAACATTTGTGTTAGCAAAAACTACCATCAATGCCATCAGCTACAGAATTCCAGTTTAATTTCTATTTTGAGTTTATCAAAATTTGAGAAAAATATCTTTGGGGAATACAATTATCTGTGCTTACCCTCAGCCCACAAATAAACACAAACCAACTGTTCCCTGCAGCAGGGAACGTTCGGGAAAGTCCCGCCTAAGTGTAGACGCCGCAGCCAAGGCAGAAGCTGGAACCGGACCCCACAGTGTAATCTAAACAACACGGTTCTGAGCCCAGGGACCACACCATGTGGTCTAGCATATTGAATTTGTAAAAATCACATTAGGAGGATACACCATGTTTGTAAAAAACAAATGCTGATTTCTCACTCGGGTTCTTACCTGAGCTTCTTGTCTGGCGACTTTTCATGGCATATTTGGACATAATAGCATTTACGTCGTGTAAGACGCAGACATAAGGAGTCATGGCATTTTAATATTTTAATATTTGAGAACCGCCTCGTGCTTCAGTGATGGTTAAACCTGGTTAAACTCCCATCGGTGATGCTGATTATTCGAGGATCTAATTTCTTCCTCTGGCTTCATTTAAAATCATAATCTTTCTCAACAGTTACTCTTTATTGTTTTTATAATCTTACTTCTTGGATATTAATGAATCTCAGGAGTTCCAAAAACTGTATTTGAGGGTTTTTAACAAGCCATTTGAAAAATATATTTAGTAAACTAATTAAGTTTAGAATATATTTTATTTTTTAAATTTTATTTGTCAAGTTGTATATAATTTTTAAAGGTTACTTTCCATTTACATTTATTGCAAAACATTGGCTGTATTCCCTGTGTTGTACACACATCCTTGAGCCTGTGTCCCACCCAGCAGTTTGTGCCTCTCACTCCCCTACCCCTGGGCAGCCCCTCTCCCCTCCCACTGGTAACCGCTAGTTTATTCCCTATATCTGAGTCTGCTTCTTTTTTGTTATATTCACTAGTTTGTTGTAATTTTTTAGATTCCACACATATAAGTGATATAAAGTATTTGTTTTTCTCTGTCTGACTTATTTCACTTAGTATAATACCCTCCAAGCCCATCCATGCTGCTGCCAATGGCAAAATTTTCATTCTTTTTTACTGCTAAGTAATATTCCAGTGTGTGTGTGTGTGTGTGTGTGTGTGTGTGTGTGTATTATATATATCTCATATCTTCTTTTTCCAGTCATCTGTTGATGGACACTTAGGTTGCTTCCATGTCTTGGCAACTGTAAATAATGCTGCAGTGGACATTGGGGCACATTAAACTTAGCGGACACTTCAGGCTGTTATCTGGAACATCAGCATTTATTAGTTCTGTGCAAACCACAGGCTGACTTGACAGTACACGTCCCCTTGTCAGGGATAGTCAGCAACCTCCACCTTTCCTGGGTGGGAGGGGCACGTGCCCGGCTGTTTCCTGGCTCCTTGGTCCTTGATTAGCACCGTTGGCTGGGCCCCCTCCAAGCAGGAGAAGGAACCTGGCACACTCAACCTGCATCAGTGGGTTGTCTTGACTTTTTCCCCTAAGAAAATGAGAAATAACAAATGTCTGAAGTGTCATTAGACTGTATCGTCCGAGCCCGATCCATTCCACCTGGATGCATGAATGAGCAGCGGGCGGGCTGCCTGCCACTCAGGCATTGGTGGCAGCGTAAGGAAGGCGTCCCACGGGCAGGACCGAGCGCTGTTCTCACACCCCGAACCAAACCCCCGCCTTCTAACCTGTCTCCTCGTGTCACTGCCACCCTCGGACGTGACAAATTCCCTTCATTCCTTTTCTTCCTCCTTCCCTTGAACGTAGTGTGGCCGAGTCTCTCCTCCCACATGGTTTGATGGCTCAGATTCAATCAAAGCCCCCTCACGGTCCCCATTTTATCTGCCTTCTCATGGGCTCTGCCCTGTGACTGAGCTCCCGGCCTTGTTCATTTCCTGTGTCGATCCCGGAGCTCTCGGTCTTCTGGTCCTTTTTGGATCCTTCAGCAATAAATGAATGATTCTAAAAGTCACGAATGTAATGTTGACGAGGCAGTCAGTGGGAAAACGTATGTTTCAGCGTGCAAGAACACACGGAGCTGAAAGGACTTCAGGGGATACCCACCCCAGACACACGCTGCTTTTTAGAGGCTCAGAACAGTTCAGAGACTTGTTCAGGGCCACATGGCCACTCGGTGGCATTGCCAGGGCTCCCCTCCTGCCTCCCTCCCACGTGCAGCTGCCAAGGACCCCCTTCTGGTGCCGAGACCACCGGCGTCTGCAAGGGGACCAGAGCTTCCCAGACCGTGTTATCTTAGAAGCCATCGTCTCGTGAGCAAAAGGAAGCCCCAGTTATTCCTGAAATTTGATGAGTTATTTACTAAAAACTTGTAGCGAGGGGAACGTTGGGCAAGAAGTACAATTTGCCGGAGCCCAGGCCTCATCACGGCCTCCAGGTAAACATTTCAAGACCAAACTGTCCCGCATCTTGCCGCAGATGACAACAAGGACGCTGGTAATAGAAAAAAGCTCTCCATGGCCGGACCCTGAGCGCGTCCCGCTCATGGAAGAGAGTACCGGCAGACGGTCTCTGTGTCTCGTGAAATCCCCAAAATCAGTATACACGGCTATTATCTTTCCTCATTCTACAGATAAAGAAATGGACACTCAAAGCGCTTGAGTGCCTCGCCCCGGGACATGAGCTAGGAAGGGATGAGCTGGTTTCGAACCCAGTTCGCTCTCTCTCCATCACCGCTCTGCTCCATGCCCCTGACCTGGTGCTAATATCTCAGGCTGCATCACTGGAAGCCTCGTTTCCACAACAAAGTCACTGTCGTCCGTCCAGCTGATACTGACAGAGGGCCTCCCGGTACCAACCTGTGCCCGCGGCTGGGCTGTGAGAGCGCCCAGCCAGGGAGCCCCGCCCGTCCCCTCCCAGACGGGACTCCCGGCCTCAGCCTTGCCCTGAGGGTTCTGCACTTGACATTTCAGTGCCTCTTCTCCAATCTGTAACTGACCAGCGCTTCCCGGTCTTTACTGTTCTTCACACACCAGCTTAAGGAATGAGACAACCTTCCTGCCAAACTGATGTAGAACATAGAGGGGGGGAAAGTCTTTGAAAGAGAAGAGCGGGGATCATTTACCTACGAAGAATGTCTGTCAGTGGATGAGAGCATATTCCCGGGCCTTTAAAGATACGTATTAGTGATTTACAGGAACGACGCGAGCGGAGAGGCTGGCTGTTTTCAGAATTCAGAGCTCAGCCTGTGGCCTTCCACCAGACGATGCTCAAAACCGGCCTCCCTGGGAATTCACATCAAACTCCGGCTCATAATTTATGTAATGACATATACTTGGACACTGATTAGCTACCTATCAGCTCTGTAATAAAGGCGGCATAACCCCTAGTTTATCATTCATTTATCTGAAGTCATTCTGAATAATATCACAAGATTGTAATGTAATCATTATGCTGTACAGCAGTCCTGGGCCTGCACGCCGGGCGGCAAGGTCAGAGCCCTGGCAGGGTTCACGCCACTTAATTTACTCACTTCTTACACATTTATAAAATTGGAGTCAACAGCGTGGTATCAAAGTTGGACCCGCGAGCAGGCGCTTACACAAACTGATAATCAGATGTTCAACAGGAAGTGGAGGGAGACTTAATACCAGTCATAACAATCTTCTCTGAGAGCCCGGCTTGCACTTGAGTTTGAAACAAGCCATTCAGTGCTCAATGACTAGCACCGATTTCCTTTGACTCTGCACGACCTGGAGGGTTTATCGACAACCACTCTGCTGCTGTGAAGCGCTCTGTTAGGAAACTGTGTCTCCAGGCCACGGGGAGGGTGACGGCAGGAGGGCCGGTTCCTCCCGAGAAGGGTGCGGAGGGAGGCTCCGGAGAACGGCCACAGCAGGGGGGAGGAGGAAGTCAGAGAGCTGGGAATACGGGAAATCAGCTCAGAGGGGCTGAGCTGGGCTGGGGGAGGTGGGGGCGGGGACTCTGCACAAACCCAGTGAGGGGAACAGGAGGGGGCGGGGAATGAGAGTCAGGGTTTCTGCTCAAGAGAGGCTGCTGTCATTCATCTGCGATCGCCTTCCAGTCAGTCCACAGCTGCACCCAGAGGCATCGGCTAAACGTTAGGTTACCTACAAGTTCAGGTGGCCGCTCCCCTGTGTCATGGCCCACAGCTCGTCCTCCATGGAGCCTGGCTGGGGAGACACTGCGATGTGGAATTAGAGAACCTGGTGTCTGAACCAGCGTCGGAAGACATGGCCGCAACGTCTCTGGCCCACTGTGGGCAGGTGTCTCCACAGAGACAAAGGACTGACACGGGCCCCTCTGCAGTGGGCCCCAGCCCAGGGCCAGGAAATTGCAGTGATGGGGGAGAAAGGCCAGTTTGAAAATAAACACAGTGAAGCCACGTGACAGTAACAAAAAAATCTGCAACAGGGAGTTTCCAAAGAACATCTCCATGTACATAGCACACAACACAAAAAAAAGCAATCCAGTGTTCCAGCCAAGTCAGAGGTCAGAACGGCAGGTTACGGCCCAGCACGTGCTTGCTGGTTTCCATCCAGCGCCCCTAACTCCTGTGCAGGCGTGTTGGGCCAGCCCAGCAGGTGGCTCCACACACCTCGGTGGCACCTACAAAACACGACCGTCCAACAAAGACCAGTCCTGGGGCTCCTTGCGATGCCCCCAAGCAGAGGCATTTCAGTCACTGCCCAGAGAGGAGAGGGAGCTGGAAAGACCTGGAAGACCCCAGGCAGCTGCAGCAGAGGCAGCAAGGGGCTCAGCAGAAGGTGACAGGTCACAGCAGCCCCCACCCCCCAGCTCTGGAAGGAGAGGTAGGTGGCACTGTGGGCAGGAACGCAAGGTGCCAGCCAGACTGGGCCACTTCCTGGAGCTGACCTTGGTCCTGATGACTTGTTTCAGGTTGGCACCTGGGGATGACACCAGCAGGTACCGCAGTGGGCTTCCCGCGGGAGATGGGGCGTATAATACTCTTACCAGAGGGCTGGGCTCCGGTAAGACCTCAGAAATGCTTCCTTATTAATAACGGTTACTGGAGATGCAGCTACTTTGAGCTCTAGCGAGCAAAGCACCTTCTGGTTATGTTTCCTCACATCCGTTTTCTGAGCCTGGGATTTTGGACTAAATTCACAGGTTTGTGTGTGCGTATGTGTGTACAGACATGTGCATATACACACACATACACAGGCTTACATGTATACGTGTGTGTGCACGTGTGTGTGGTTATATGCATACATAAACATATACAAACATTTTCCTGGGGGGAGACTCCTGAGAGTGTGTCAAACCCACAACAGGTCTGCTAAGCGCCGGAGGAGGAGACAGCCCTGCGCTGTTAGTGACAGCGCAGTACGTGGGCATGCTGGTTTCCTCAAACATGAGTTAATCATTCTATTCCATCTCGCCCCACCACTCAGTCTAAGCCGAGTAATTTCCTAGAAAGTCAGCCTTGTCAGCAGAGAAATGTTGGAGCAGAACCACGGGGAGGAGAGGGAGCGGTCTGCTCTTCGCAGAGGCTGGATGAGGCAGGTCTCCCCGACGGGCTGGAATTTGATGTACACCATCTTGAAGCAATGGCAGCTTTAGGACGGCTTTGTCCCCAAGGCAAATGCTATCCAGGAAAATCCACGAGAAGCTCTGCCCGAGGTGACAGCGAGCCAGAGAGTGGCCGGCTCCGTTCACGGGAGCTGGACCCGGGGCAACAGAGGGACGCCGGTGGCCTCCCAGGTGAAATTCGCTGGCCGAGGGGTGTGTGGTGAACACGGTAGTCCACACGGGAAACAGTCACTCAGGTCTGAAGAAATCGGAGTCGTGGAAAACATGATCAGACCTTCCCTTCTCACCACTGCAGAGAAATGTTAAAACAAGCACTCACGTCGCCCACAAGCGCTGACCGTCCGCCTCTCCTGCAGCGCAGAACCCTCCCCCTCGCCTCTGCGGCGGGGGCGGTGGGCGCCGCGCCACAGGGGACCAGTGCCGCCAGGGGTCCTGCCCAAAGAGCTAAACTTTCTACAGGATTCCCCGTCTTTAAGGTCACCAAAGCATGAAAGAAAATATAATCATTCGTCTTTTATTCTGTTTCCAAGATAATGAAAGGACTCAAGGACCAATGAAATATCCAATAAAATTCTATCCCAAACCTCAATAAAATGGGAGGGAAGCCTGGCCCTTAATTTTACTGGGAAAATTAAAAGATTGAAGCTACGTAAGACACGTGTAAAAACAATGATCATAATGAAGACCTGTCTGACCAGAGGTCAAAATATTCTCCAGAGCTACAGTCATTGAAATGTGGTGATATTGTCCCTGGAGAATCAAACACATAAGTGGACAAGAGTTCAGAAACGGGCATGAGCCATGCGCTCATTTGTATGGTGTTATAAAGTGGTAATGCAAATCAGCGGGAAAAATACTTTAATGACTGCTACTGGGAAAATTGGCTGTTTATTTGAACAAGAAACATTTAGATACATTCTTTATACAATTCATCACATTTAACTTCTAGTGTTTAAAAGATTTAAATATTTAAAAATATAAAAATGATCAAGCAGGTATTTGTGTCTTATGGGGATAAGAAAGGCTTTTGTAAATGCAGAAACCAGGAAGACGAAGGTTGGCAGAATTAATAGACAAAGAGATTAGGAGCCGGCCTATGTAAAGAAGACCTACAAATCAATAAGAAAAGGACCAATAATTCAATAGACAAATGCACAAAACACAAGCTTTCACAAATGAGAAAAATCAAGAAAACCAATTAAACATCAGAAAAACTGTTCCTTCACATTAATACTGAAGGAAATAAAGATTAAAACCAAAATGAGAATATACACCCTCCAGAATGGCAAAAATCTAAAAGTCTGACAACATCAAATATCAGCAGAGATTTAGAAAGTGGGACATCCCATACTCCCAGGTGCAAGTACAGCTGATACAGCCACTCGGAGAAGCAAAGCTCTCAGTACCTGAGAGACCCAAGAATGCACATTTCCTACAACCCAGAAACTTCATACGCAGGAACATGCCTGGAGAAACCCACAAAGACAGCAGCGAAAGTTTATCACGTTATTTGCAATAGTTACAATTAGGAAAAACCCAAACATTCATTAATGCATAAGTTTTAAAAGTAAATTATGTATATTTATGTACCAACATGGATTCATCTTGACATGATGCTGAATTTAAATAACAATTTACCAAATAAAATTATGACATGATTTATGAATTTTCAAATGCAAAGAAAACAATAGCAGATACCTTTTATAATTATCTGCTTTTCTAAGCAAAATGTTCATTATGACCTCATAGGATTGTACAAAATCCACTATAGGAATTGTACACGTGGAGGGAGGTGAACCAGCCTGGGTATTGGGTAACAAGGGGGTCAACACCATCTTTTGTTTATATTTTATGTAAAAAATTTTAAAACTTGAAGCAAATATTTTGTTTTACCCTTGTTCAACTGAATAAATTCACACGTCTGTTTTGCTTTTTTTTGAAGACTACTAAATTTGGTTACGTAGAAAAGTAAAAATTCTATACAAGGGAAAAAAAACCCATGAACAAATAAAACTGACCAATCACAAGTGAGGAAAGCATCTTTGCAACATATATTAAAAAGAGTAATGTTAATATGTAAAGGTTATCCTCAGACCAGTAAGAAAAAGAAGGAACTTGCACTAGAAAACTGGGCATAAAGAAGAGTAACACGGAGGCTACATTTGTTGTTTCTACAGAAGCCCCACCTCCACCAGTACCACAGGCGAGCAGCGGGCGTCAGCTTGGGCCGGGGGCTGAGCACAGCCCACTGGGCTCTGCCCATTGTCTCAGATCAAAACTTAGGGGGTTTCTGTTAACCAGAACACACTGCAAAGAGGACACACAGAGAAAGGTAAGACCACCTAGTCCCCTTCACTGAAAACTGGAGGGGGGAGGGGGACAGGTGGGGAGGGGAGCTCCTGTCTTAGGGCACACAAGGAAAACGAGTTTATGTGCATCTCAGTCAGGACCCTTAATCCAATCCAATTCTAACTCGTTTAGAAGAAGAGAATATTCTTGGCTCACGTGCCTAAGAGATCAGAGTTGGGCAGGTTCCCAGGTAAGCTTCATCCAGGGGTCTGGCTCCATCCTCTTGTCATTCTCCCAGTCCTGCCCCTCTATTAATCCTCTCTGACTGTTTTGCCTCGTGGCTGCAAAATGGCTGCGAAGGATCCAGGCCTCTCATCTTTACTGTGTGTTGCCCATGGCCCAGAATTCCCAGCAAATATTTTGAGAGTCACCCTGAGACTGCTGAGGTCACCTGTCTGTCTCTAAACCAACAACTGTGGCCCCCAGGATGGATGAATTGACAGCTCAGGTGACGTCTCCTATTCCACACCTGAAGCCAGGGTTGGAGTTAGTTTCCTTCTGCCCTGGGGACCCCAGGGGAAACTGAGGCCTCCTGGGAAGGAGAAGGAGGGGAAGTTTCCTGAGGAGACACCCCTAGTAGTTCACTGAAAGATAAAAGCTACACAGGGCTTCACCTTTTTTACAACTCAGATTTCAAATCACTTTACAAACTGAAACATGTACCCAGGAGACAATTTGTTGACACTCTTCCCAAGACTGTGAGGCCGAAGAATAGGTTAAAGTCCATCAAATGGGACGATTCCATCCATGGAGGAGCCAGGATTCGAGTCCCCACAAAGGCCATTGTCCCTGCTCCAGTCCCAGTCACTCACAGCATCTTCATTCTTTGCCTTTAGAATGAAAGGGTGAGTTTAAGAGTCTCTGAAAGTATTATTTGCCCTTCAAAATACAGGTTAAGAGATGATGTGAATTGTCGTATTACTGAAGTCAGCAATTTATAATCAAGGTAATTTAGTTCCCTATGTTAACTCATCAGGAGGAAAAATTGAGACAATTTACCATCAAACTTAAATCACTTTATAATGAATGGAAACACTCCAATTTGTAAAATAAGTGCAATGAGTGAAAACTGAATAATTTAGATATTTGCCAATATCGAAGATCCTTTTTAATGAAAGCACATCTTTAAAAAAAAAAAAAAAAAACTTCCCTACCTTTCAATGAAAATTAGTAGCTTGAAAACTCTTCTCAAGGATGTAGTCCTTGGGCAATTCTGTGTGTTCTGCGTCACACATGTGCTCTGTGCTCCTCTGGATAACCTGAACATGAATAAAATATTATTTTGTTTATTTTTTAATTAAAAGAGCTAAAAATAAATTTGCTGGCAAAACAAGGTAAAGGTGATACCCAGACTTTATCTCATGCTAAGCAAGGGGAAGCCATAAAAAATTAAAGAATGAAAATTTGGGGAAGGAGAAATATGAAATGCTATCGGTCCCCACACGTGAAGACGGGCAGGTGACACTTCACTGCTCGGTGGCGTGCCTGGGACGAAGTCCCCACAAGACGGAGTTTCCTTCTGGGACACTTGGCAGGCACCCATGGGGCTAGCTCCTTTGCCGGGTACAAAGAAATTAATTTGCAATGTGACTGCAGCTTATGCCTGTAAAGAAAAATCATTATTTTAAATCACTATTTTCTTAGCCTCTAAAAGAGAAGCTCTAGAAAAATCTGAAAGTTTCCTAATGATGCAGGACTTATCTATTCTGAGCCTACCTGGTACACAGTCTCCAGACTGCCTTTGAGTTTTGTCTCCATCCCCCGTGTCAGGCTGTCAGCCTTCACTTCTGTTGTCACGGTGCCATCCTCTTAAAGTCCTCTCGGATTCCTTCCAGCGGGATGCTTGCAGCAGAATGTGGAAGCAGGGCCACGACCACGCACTCGGCCCCCCTGCCAGCCTCTGGCACGACGGCGGCTTCAAAAGTCGCTTTCCTTTCTAAGAAGCAGTGCAGGGCGAGCTGTACAGCCTTGAACTCAGCTCTCACGCTTGCTGGCTGGGCGACCTTGAACACAGCTCTCTCGGTCTCTCGGGCCTCTGCTTCTTCATCTGTAAAATGGGGGAGAGAATGGCACCAACCCCACAGACAGAATCACAACACGCGGTGGGGGCTCAGGCTACCGCGTGGTGTCCGGGCGCACGCGCACGTGCCTTGCTGTTAGACAGCAGGGCTGGGATGGGGATGGAGACAGGGGTGGGGGGCGGGCAGAGGCAGGGAAGGGAAGGAGTTTAAGCTTTTGAAAAACAGCTCTCCGGATGAACGGAGCTTTTGACGTTTTTTGACATTTTTTAAAAAATTTTACTCAATTGAAAATTTTAACGGCTTTCAAGTGTGTTGCAAACACAACAGTAAACCCAAAGCCTCTCCTTGGTCTCAGCTCATCACCTCCCTCCTTCAATAACTACCTATGGAATTCTGCCCTGTGGTAACCCCACCTCATGGCGTTTAAGGTCCGGGAGAGCCGAGTTCATCGCAAGTGTTGTTGTGGGGTGGGAGGGGCAGGAAGAGACCCCGGGAAGAGGACCAGCGCTGCACAAAACTCTGGAAGCAGAAATGAGCATGGCCAGAATCCTTGGAGGAGGAAGGGCAGAGTGTGATGGTGAGGATGGAGGAGTGGCCAGCAGCCAGGACCATGCAGGGTACCAAAAGACCATTAGCCTTTCATTCTCATCATCTTTGGAAACTATGAAAAATTAAAATAGATATACTTGATATTTTGCCCAGTTTTATTCATTCTCTTATGAATTTGGGAAAACTAGAGATGTTTGCTTTACCAAGTTCAAGGCAGGGAAGTTTTCAAGGGGACAATATGGAATCCGAAGCCGCTGTGTAACAGACTTCCCTGGACACCTACAGATCTGATGGGGAGGGATCATTTTCCTAAGCTCATTTTTCTGCCTTAAAGGATAACAGTTCTGTAGCCCAGCCAGACTGCATCCATGGTTCACAGAACTCTTTAAGCCCATCTATATTGGGGGGAGATACTGAAATCTTTCCAAAAATGTGAGTGTATAAATTACAGCTGCAGAAGACGTGCCTCTCCTGATAACGTCTTGTGTGAGAGACTCCGTCTACCCGCCCCCCGCCGACTTGGGGTGCCTCTTCGCAGGGCTGGGGGGGTGTTCGTTCTCAAACACCTTCTTCCTTTGCTCTTATTTTTCTTTCAGGTATCCTGTCATTTGACTTTTATTTTTTGAAGTATAGTCAGTTTATAATGTTGTGTCAATTTCTGGTGCACAGTATTTGATTTTAATTGCATCCATGCACTTGTCCGCTTACTCAGAATAGTTGAATGATAAAAGAATTGCCCTGACTATACTTCGATTTTAAAAAAAAAAGAAAAAAAGAAGAAAAGAATTGCCTTCTGCTGCAGCCCCCAAACCACATTCTCTGGGAATAAATGCTGCTGCGTCTGCCTGCAGACCAGGTCCCAGCTAGGACATCCACACCGTCTCTCAAAAACCTCTCAATCTTTGAAAGGCACAAATTTCACCTTTTTGGGTTTTTTCTGGACGAGTGTTTTTCTTTTGCAAAGTAAGAAAGGATAAATCCAAGAAATCTCCACGATACTCCTCATGGAAAACAACAACAACAAAAAAAAACATGACGGGAAATTGATCCCGGGGTTTAGCAGCCCTCCTGAGCACCTGCCTCCAGCCTCCCACCAGAGTCCCCGTGAAGCCGTGGAGCGGGCTGTCCTCTCAGCACATGCCAACTCTCCTCAACTTAAAGTGAAGCAAAATAAAGTGATTTAAAGATGTCCTACTTTCCAAGATCTACAGACTGTCTGCAGAACATTAAGGGAAATTGGCTATCAGCCCAAAGTGTTTTTCCAAACCAGCTCTTAAATATTTTCTGGCCGGAACAATGTATAAAGCCCACACTGTCATCTCGGAGGAGGGAAGACGGATGGTCTCCTGTTGCTCAGAGCCTCTGTTTGGCCCCAAAGCCCCCAGGTACTGTTAAGTTTCATTGTGATCCGATACCCATCTGCCAGACTGGAGCCTTGGGGTGCTTTCAATGCCAAATTTATATAGGCTGATATCTGCATGCAAATATGTAGCTAGAAATGAATGCTATAATTAGCATCCATAGAAATCACGGTCCTCTGTTCCTTAGGCCCCCTGCACCATTTGGGGAAACGCACAGGTTATGGGGGTTTCTCATTTGCACAGGCAGCCTTGTTCTGAGGACAGTTACAGCCAAACTTGATCCTAAATGTGAAGACATAGGCATTTAGAGATGTCGTGTTTATTTAGGGAAATTTTGTTCCATCTGAGAGTCTGGAAGGCCAGACATACAAGTAAGTAGCAACACAAGGAGTATCCTGCTCCGAAAGGCTCTTGGGACGATAAGTGAGCATAATCGAAGGAAGGCCATCGCTCCCCTCACCTGTGCCAGGGCTTAAATCTGGGTCGCAGTCCAGTAATTAGGTGAAACAATTAAAACCTGGATGTTTTTGTGAAGGAACCCAGCAAGAATTAATTCAACCTTAATTGAAGTGAGGCAGCCGCTCTCTTGGACGAGTTGACTGGAGACAAACGGGGGCTTTGCTGTGCCGGAGAAATGGGAGGGGGCCCGGGCACCTCCAGAGAGACCCCCTCAGCCCAGCCCGGTTTTCAGGGGAGGCGGTCCTTTCTGGCATGAATGAGTGAAGGAACAAACATGAGTAAGGCAAACCTTAAACGGACCGACTCCCTCCGTGCTTCTGGGTTGGAGATGCTAAGTGGGTTCAGTGCTTGTGCGCACAGGGACCAGATCTGAGCAAATTCTCACACACACAAGGCCGGGTGGCCCTCTGTGACGCCGGAGTAGCCAGGGCGCGCAGCCGGGTGGCAGCGGAGGGCAGGCGTTTCGGGCCGGGGCCAGGACACCGCCCGCAGCCGGGGCCGCAGGACCAGAGCTCCACGCCGACTTCATAAAATGACCCTCTCGCTCGCTGTCTTCCTTTTCCAAGCTCCTCCTCCAACATGACCTCGTGTCCTGTCCAAACCTGGGGGTTTATCAGCGCCTCCTTTTCTGTCGGCTGATAAGAGGGCCAAACAGATGGTGCTCCAGGCGCCGTGTTATGGAGAAGCAAGGGAAACCTCATGAAGATCAAGTCAGAAAACAAAATAGTATCTTCGTACGAGGCTGTTTTCGAAAGTCTGTTTGGGGTCTCTCCTCTGGGCCTAGCTTCTTACTTGTCACTCCAGCTCAGCCACGTCTCTGCTAAGCACAGGCCGCGCGCCTCCCTGGCAGGGTCTGTCTGGGAGAGCGGCCTTGGAGTCAGAAGGAAACGAGGGCAAAGGTGAATTATGGGTAAAGACACCCGTCCAAACCTGCTTGGAAACCCCAACACTTCTAAAGCCTCCTTAAAGAACCCCTTAAGGACTGACTACTCGTGCCCCCCCAAAATCCAAATGGTGAAGCCCTAATCCCCAGCAGGACGGTGCCAGGAGGCAGGGCCTCTGGGAGTGGTTGGGTCATGAGGGTGGAGCCCCAGTGAATGGGTTTGGTGTCCTCGTAGGCAGAGACAGGAGAACGTCTCTCTGCTACCACCCTGAGAGCACAGCGGGAAGACGGCCATCTGGGAGCCAGGAAGAGGGTCCTCGCTGGACACTGGACCTGCCGCCCCTCAGTCTTGGATGTCCCAGCCTCCAGAACTACGAGAAACAAATGCTGCGCTTTAAGCCTCCCGGTGTCCGGTAATTTGCTGTAGCAGAGACTCGGAGCTAAGACAGTGCCTGTCGCAGCACCGGGGAACAGACAAACCAAGGCCTCCTCCCCACTCGGGCTCCAGTGCATGTGTTTTCAGCACTGGTGCCTCCTGTAAGCAATTGGAAAACCCAGGAAGCAGCCCCCTTTTAGACATAGGGGAGAAGGCAGAGCTGTGCTGGACAGAAATAAATGACTTTCCAAGGTTAAGCGGTCAGTGGTGACGCCGGACGGTCCCTGGCCCCCGAATTCCACTCCAATGCTCCTTAGTCACTGGGCCACGCTCCTTGTCAAGTGTGTGGCTGGGTTTCATCTCTGTGCTCTTGACGGTGAAGGCCGTGGCATCTGTTAATCTCCACAGCAGTTCTCATGAACTAGTTAAGCATGAAGGGTGACAGCCGAGCCCTGGGGAGCTGACAACTGGAGGTCCCGGGCCGTTGTGATTCTGGGATCTTGGGACTGAGGAATAACTTCCGCTCTTTTGCTGCACCCCCCCACCCCCACCCCCCGTCACAGGAGGCAGGGCCAGTGGTAAGGACTGGTCGTGAGCTGTCAAGGGCTGGGGGGTAGGTTCTGTCAATGGTGCTGGGCAGACAGACGGGGGCCGGGGCGCAGTCTGGGAGTGAGAGGCGCTTGGTGGCTGGAACCTGACCTCGTCACTGTGAGGACGCCCGGGGCTGGCTCTGCCAAATTGCAGATGGCTCACCCGCCGACTGATGAGCTCTTCCTCATCCCTTCTGTTGAACCCAAAGGAAGCCACAGTTATTTTCATTCTGAAGTCACACAGAATGACACATCCCTGTCTTTCCCTACATCTCCGTCTACGTGCTACTCCGGTGACACGCATTAATCAGGCTCCAACCGGCACGCCCTCTGGTGCACACTTTCCAAGGGGGACACCTCCGGCCCGGCCCGGCCCGGCCCGGCCTGCCGAGCCTTCCACGGACGACCGCGGACTTTCCACCAAGTGCACCGAGCTGGTGAACAGGCGAGGGGGTGGCGCACCTTTGAAAGTGAAATTTATGAGTCCAACCTGGGGATTTCTTCCTGCCTCTCCGTCCCCTCCCCTACCTAAGTGATAAGAAACAACTGGAACAAGACCCTGGGGTGTCGTGCTGTCAAAAAAATTCTTAATGAAATTAAAGCCCTCACCTCTGACGAGTGCTATTTCTGGCCGCGGCGCCCGCTGCCACAGATGCACGCCGCCCTCTGCCGCCTGTCGGCCTGTGGCTCCACGTCAGAGCCGCTGCTGCGTGTCAGCGAGGAGCCCCAGGGGACGCGGGCGGAATATTTCATACCTGAAGTGGCCTTATTCTCAGGCAACGGCACACCCGGAGACGCGGCTCCACCGTGTGCATGAGGAGAGATGCCGCTCGGAAACAAGGCAGAGAGAGGGTGGCGGTCGAGCCGGCGGGGAAGTGCCCTGGAAATATAAAAGCATGCCCAGTCATCGACAGCCCTGATTCTGAAATTTCGGAGGTGCCTCCCCACAAACGGAAATCTGCTTCTTTCCCTTAAACAGCCCTTTGTCAATCTGACTGCGAGGAGGCCTTGTTCCCAGAGCAGTCCTTCCGAAAACCCTCTTTTCAGGTGGGGGTGGAAGGTTGCAGAACCTCCAGCGTGCCTTCCAAGTTTTCAGTTGTCTCTCAACACCCCAGCCCTGTTTTTTTTTTAATTGAAATATAGTCAGTTACAATGTGTCAGTTTCTGGTGCGCAGCACCATGTCCCAGTCATGCATATACAGACTTGTATTCATTTTCATATTGTTTTCCATTAAAGGTTATTACAAGATATCGAATATAGCTCCCTGTGCTATACAGAAGAAATTTGTTTTTTCAAATCTATTCTTATATATAGTGACTAACATTTGCAAATCTCAAAGGATGGCTGAGTGGTCTAGGAAGCTAGACTCAAGTTTCCACACCTATTTTTTAAAATATTTTTATTAAAGTATAGTCAGTTTACAGTGTTGTGTCCATTTCTGGTGCACAGCATCATGCTTCAGTCATACATGAACATACATATATCATTTTCATATTCTTTTTCACCACAAGTTACTACAAGATATTGAGTATAGTTCCGTGCTATACAGTATGAACTTGTTTATTTTATATATAGTAGTTAGTATCTGCAAATCTCGAACTTCCAATTTAAGTCTTCCCCCCTCTTCCCCCCGGTAACCATAAGTTTGTTTTCTATGTCTGTGAGTCTGTTTCTGTTTTGTAAATAAGTTCGTTTGTCTTTTTTTTTTAGATTCCACATATAAGTGATATCATATGGTATTTTTCTTTCTCGAGTTTCCACCTCAATTTTTTTAAAAAAAGAAAAAAGAACATTTAAAATAAAAATTGATGAAATAACGCTTTCTCTAAATTCTTAGACATTTATGTCTAAACTCTTAAGTTTTTGTGTGGGAGTTTGCTTGTTCATTTTGATAAGAATTTTCTCTACACCAAAGAGAAACATTTTTTTTTTTAGGAATAAATTCCACCACAAAATATAAACGTTCTCCATATGCAAGGGCTACCAAATTCCCTACCCCAGCCCTGGAACACAAATGCCAAGTCTGGTTCATTTAAGATGAGATCTCTTAGAGTGGAACTTACTGCTGGGTTTATCTGTTCCCTCTTCCTTCTCGTGTCCCCAAATAGTATTTAAATGCTTATGCGGAGACGCACGGGTGGCGTTTAGAACCCTTCCTTTCATTTTCTGCTTAAATGTTTTTGTTAAATGTCACAGTGGTGAGGGCATTTGGTGCCGGAGCTGGAGAACGCTCAGAAGTGTCTTATTAATTCTTCATAATGCAGTGACAGGCAATGCTTAACAAACAAAGCCCGGACAAGCAAGCCGTGGTGAGTCACCGGGGGGCTGCACATGGCCCATGCCTGCCACGGCCTGGGGAAGCACCCTTCTAAACAGGAAAGTCGTTTTTAACCCTCTTCTCTTTATTCGGTGTTCAACTGAGTCTCCCTGCTGGTACCAGGAGGTGGCCGCCCCGGAGAGGAAGGGGGCATTACGGGCAAAATGGGTGAAGGGGGCCAAGAGGCGCAAACTTCCAGTTACACGGTGACTCCGTCGTGGGGCCGTGCCGCGCAGCACGCAGAGCGCAGTCAGCATCCCGGCAGTGACTTCACACTTGGTTTTAATTGGACACGTACTATTAAATCCAAACTAAGATTCCGGGTCTCTCAATTACCTGCAATTTTTGTCTTTAAAAGAGAAAAAAAAAAAAAGGCCAGGGAGTCGCCACTGCCCATATTTACTGGGAACCATCTGTTACGCCTCTAATTAAAACCCACTTGTAATGAGCTTGTTAGTGCACAAAACATGTCAGGTGCAGGATATTATTCATGAAGCCGTTGTTTTGGTGGCTGAACGATGTCTTAAAATCCTATTAGTTTAACAAAGTAATGTATCAGTATTTGACCCAGTATACAAGAGACTTCAGAATGACCTGGCATCCGGCTCTAAGATTTTTTTTTCCTCAAATATGTTGCTATTTCTACCTAATATATAGTCAGATGGCCTCTGATAATTGCAGTATCAAATCTTTGCCTCAATTTCCAACTGCAGGTGATTTCAAATGATTAAAGATGCACACCAGGGAATAAACAAAAATGCTTACATGCAATTATTTTTAATTAGTATTTGGCTATAAAGTGTATGCCTTCATAAAAAAGTCTGTTATTCACATAAACATCTGTTACCATACACACAAGGAAACACTGTAAGTCTGTCATCACACCACCAAAACAGAAACACGGAGGGAGGCTGGGCAGGAAAGCCTGCACTCTGAGTTTTTAAACAAAAGATGTTAAGTCTAACGGCCAAAACAGACGCAGAGACACACCCTTCAATTAACATCACTCACAATCAAAGGAAGAGCCCTTACCAATGGAATTACACTTGAAAATGTTAAAATAGATGGAATTATTCTTTGAAAACAATAGAATCTCTGCACACAAGACAATTTCAAATTCTTTTACTAATTTTGCCCCCATGCACATAATCAGACAGTTTCCTGTTTGCATGCTCTCAACCGGCTGCTAATTTTCCAGTTTCTCTGCACTCTGATTTTTGTTCATTAACACATCCAAACTTTGGGAGATGCAGCAGCTTGAATCCCTAAGTGCTGAATATTAGCCTTGTTTCATGAAAGCCTCCAGCAAGGGGAAAAAATATATATATTTTTAAGTGAGCATGCCCCCACCAAGCACGGGGAGGGAGACACGGGGAAGTAAATTAACCCGGCTGTAACTGATGGGTGGAGATGAGGCTGCTCTGTGGAGTACTGAGAGGAAAACGAAGGGAGGTGTGAGAACACGCTGCCCGCGAGTCACTGGATCTACAGGAATTACGGGGCTCCAGTCGGAAGCTCTTGGAAGCGCACAGCTCCAGGACCACCCTAGCAGCCCGAGTTAACACACTCTGCGCAGCCCAAAAGCTGCAGCTTTTATTAAAGGCACAATTCATCCAGCCAAAAGAACTTATCTTCATTTGCATAAAAATGCAGACAATAGTTTAATTCGATCACACAAACCTGCGTTAATACTGTTGCCGCACTCTGACGTCGGTGCGCAAGTTAGGCAGGAATCGTGACCCCTGGCGGTGGGTCTGGCTGCGGCCCCTTTGGGACCCACCGGCAGTAGTTACAGTAACACTCCCTGCACTGGGCTCCTGCTTGGCCTTACCAGGTGGCGTTCCCTGCCTCACTTGGGCACTGCACCCTGGGGGACGCTGTGTTCGAGATTCTGATGAGCAAGCAAGCAGACAGAAGGACCTCGAAGGACCTCCACATCTTGCCCTCAGCAATTCTAATTGTCCAAACTTAACTCTGCCTCCGCGGACAGAGCTGGAGGACCTAAGAGTGAGGACTGATGCCCAAGGTGGTGGCGCGCCTCCACGCTGCCCACCCCTCCAGCCAGCTAGCCTCCTTCACCCCCATGCGGGAGCCAAGCCCAGGACTGGAATCATCTGGGAGGCTGGTATTAATCTGTGGCCACGATGCCTTTAAAACCTGGCCGCCCGGCAGCCAAAGACCCTGCTCACTCAAGGGCAAGCTACACAATCATTAGCAGCCCCGTGTAATTTAAAAATATAACCAAGAACAACTGAAAGGAAGAAATATACTGTGGGACTCAATCTATTGACCAAGAGCCCCCCAAAGACAGGCCGTAAATAAAATGGCACAATGACCAGAAAAGGCAGGTTTTACATTAAGAAGCAGCAAATTCATTGCCGGGGTGAGCCGGGGAGCCAGGCCAGAGGGCTCACAGCATCCTGGCAGGCAGGCCGGTGAAAGATGGCCCCATTCCTCACAGGGAGACGTGCTGGGGGAGGGCCTGGCTGCCCTTTGCTAAGCACCCGTTTCTCATGCAGGGAATCCTCATTTTTCAATCACACCCACCCTCGGGCTTCCCCCGCCTTCCCCACCACGTCACTCCCTCAGCCCTATCTCTCCAGGTGAGAGACATTTAACCACATCCTGTCCTGACCCTGGGCCTCCCTTCTGGTCTGTGGCTGACAGTGCAAGGAAGGCAGTACTCCAATTTCTAGGGATGCTCAATGGAGCACCTGGCACCTCCCGGCCCTAACGGAGGGCAGGTGGCCCAGCAGGTGGAGGACAGCGCGCCAGCTTGCCTCCCCAGTCAGCCGTGTGACATGGGACCTTGCCGCCTCCTGCCCTATCAGAGCTGGAATCCAGACACCTTTCTAGCTGAGGGGCTAAAGCTGGACCCACCTTTTGAAAAGCACGGGTTTCTACTTCTAAGTAGCATGAGTTGTAAATGAAGTAACAAAGGAGATAAACACTCAAGGTTAATGTGATGTAACCCCACGATGTCATAGGTCCGCCGGCAGAGCTCCCGTTACTGGTCTGGAAAGCTCCTGGTAACTTTCCCAGCGGGGCTGGGAGTAGAGGGAGAGAGTGAGGACACTTCACCTCGGGCACAGGTTTTGAGGTGGTGTGCCCCAAACTCCATAATCAGTAGATAATATTTCAATATTTTTAAAAATAAAAATTAATGCAAATGAAGCAACAGTAGCACTGTGTCAAACCATAATAGAGACCGAGGCACGAGAAAACAGCAGGGACACTGTCCCCGTCCCCACGTAAAATGCTGACATTCAATTCACTGTGGATTTTTTGCATTCATTTCAATTTCTTCAGTATTGCACTCAAGCACTACGAGTTTCAGTGGCCGGGTTTTCAGGAGCCCAAAGCAAGCACTTCACTCACCTCACCCTGAGCCCTGCCTCCCACTCTGGAGGACGTGAGAGCAATTCGGTATGTAAGCTGCGCCCTCATTCCCGAGACCGGGGGCTGGACTCACGTCTCGGTAGCTGCGTTGTGTTGGCTCCTGTGCAGGCACCTGATGCTTTTGAAGACCGTACAAAGTTTCACTAGGGACGCAGCGTGGCCAGCGAGCGCCGCGGCTTTACAGGGTTTATGGAGAGCAGAATGTGTCCTCGGCACCCAGGACACTGGAGCCGTCGGGCGCAGTGACTTGTCTTCCGTGCTGGGTGTTTCCTCATGTTTGTACTTAACTGTGTTAATGTCTTATGTGTGCGTATCACTCAAGAGACTACAGCCGGTATAAAATTAATCAGCGTTAAGATGTCTGTTGGCGCGCACAGCATCCAAACTGGCAGATCCTCTGATTTTATGGCCATTTATTTTCTTGTCAGCAGAGACTGGCCGCGTGGTGCAGAGGCAGAGCCACCAGCCAGTCCAGGCACGGGTTTCTGGCCGCCATCCGGTCTGTTGGTGGACACTGGGCCATGCATTCAACCTGCCCGCGTCTACCTCCCCTCTGCACCTCTGCAGGCTCTCTCAGCCCCGCCTCCTCCAGCCGCTGCATCACCTGTTGTGCGCAGGCTCTGACCTGCTTTGGTCACCGTGGTGACGGCATCTCTCATCGGAGGGCACTGAGCGCCCCTTGCTTCCTGCCCCAGGCTGCCGAGGGAACCTCCTCGTGAGCCTCCTGTGCCCTGTGGGCACAGCTCCGGAGAACAGGGTGTTTGCACCCTCAGGCCACCCACCTTGGACCAGAGCGGGGTGAGGCGGGTGGAAGCAGTATCGCCAAGGTTTTGTAAGTGACTTACGAAAAGTGTCTTGGAAGAGCCCCTTGGGGACAAAGGGAGAAGCATTTCTCCATCAGCCTCTGTCATTCATTGAAGTTGTTCTTCTATGAACCTGAAGTTTCTGCTGGGTCTCCGGTGCAGGAAGTTTCCAGTGTGTTCTCTCTCCCCTCATGTCACTAACATCACACGGGCTGTTTTTCACTCCTCACTGCCCTTTCCGTGGTTTAATTGTCTATGCCCTGGTTAAATTACAAATTTGGCTCTCTGTACACTCCCTTGAATTCCCTCATAGCACCGCCAATAATACCCGATGGTACTACTCAATAAAGATTGATGGATTGATTGGGTCCAGGAATGAAAAACTCTGGGAAGCACACTTAAGAGTCAAAGAAAGGACTAGAGTCGTAAGCCTACGAATCAGCAAATTAACATGCATGATAGAAGCGCGTAACCAAAACAGGGCTGTGAATTGGAACATTTACTGAATATTTCCTAGAGCATATAATAAGAAAATAAACCATTGAGGTGTTTTCAATAGTTTTGTTTAGAGAACAGAACAAATGTATATCCACGTGATTTGGATAATATTTGAAATACGCAGTGAAATGTTCGCAGGTATTAAAAACTCAGGCAACGTTCTTAAGGCTCACCTTTCTCCCGCCTGCTTCACAATCCCGCACAGCGCCTGGGCGCGTTCCCTACAGCAGGCAGCCGCCTTTCCCGCTCTTTCCCGCTCTCCCAACCTGGGCGGGCTGGGCCACTGTTTGTTTTGCACCTGTGCACCTTCCCCTGGGAGCGGGCTTTCTTTTGTTTTTTCCAGCAGCCCCACACATCAGGACGGCCTCGCCTCTGGGGCAGGAATGAGCAGGGGACCCAAGTCCGTCCCCACCGCTGGTCCCAGTCCCCGGTTCAGGCAAAGACGCAGCTCACACAGAGGTCAGGAAAAGGCTTCCCAAAGGTCTGAGATGCAGGGACCAAGACCATCTCTTTCTTCTCTCTCACTGCCTCTGGCCTGAATGTTCCAAGGGCCATCGATGGTGTCTGAAGCTGCTCTGGTTCCTGAGTAAGCCCCACAGAAGAGCTTTATGCAGAATGGGGCCACCTGGGGCAGCAGTGTGTGGGGGAGAGAAACAGAGACAGAACGAAAATCGAGAAAATCCTTTGACCTCTGGATCCCGCTGTGCCGGAGCTCGGACTCTCAATGAACCAAGCTAGTGTCCTTGGACTTCGGCTGCGTTTCTGTCACTTGCCGTGAACGGGTCCAACTAGCACACTTGTTTCTGTCCAAGTTTGAGTCACAAGTGTCCACAGCCTGTGTCACACGGGGCTTGACCTCATAGTCACAGTTATAAACACGTCAGTGCTTCAAGGTCTCCTGATGCTAAAAACGGTATTTCCTTTTGTGATTTTCTTCTTTCTCACCGAAGAGCACCTTTCTTCTGCTTCAAGTTTATGCAGCTACGTTCTTCGTAGGAACTCTCAGTGGAGGGAGGGACTGAACACTTAATTGATAGTGAGTATAGATCTGTTTTCATTTCCAAGTTCATTGAAATAATGAGCACGTCCCGTAACCAACTCCAAGGGAAGCCTCATCAGCGGAAACGAAAACCTAGTAAAAGCTCCTTCGTAAAAACCTGAAGTGCTAGGTCTGAAAGGGAACAAATGTTCTCAAATTCAGAATCTGTGGGTACTCCTCGCTCTAAATGATTTTAAGAAACAAGACCAGCGGCATCCTTGGCTGGGTGACCTTGCCGAGCACCCGTCAGTTTCAGCGGAAGCCGGGGGCGTTCTGAGCCCCAGCCCTGAACGCTTGGCACCAGGAGGATGCACCTTTATTCCTGGCTGACCTAATTAAAGGCGAAGAGAAATGCACGAGTTATCACCGATGTGTCCTCTAAATTAATTCACTTATTCATTCAACCTCAGGCCCGCGGTGTCACGTGTGGACCACCGCCACCTGGAAGCTTAGATAGTGGGGGACAAAGGGACCAGCTCCCTGTTCTTGTGGAACCTGCGGTCTGACGGGGAACACAGGAAAAAACCCCAAGCAAATAAATACTATTTATTAACTGAAGTAAGTGCAATCGGGGGAGAAGCCACGGCGGTTGAGGAGCCTCAGGAGGACACCCGCCTTCCGTCGGGCGGGCTGGGAGCCTCCGTCCTATTGCTGCTCTCCCAGGAGCAGCACTCTTCCTCTTGATGTCTGTCCTTCCACAGATGAGCATATATAAAACCAAACTATAAACACAGCCAGGTTTGAATACCAATGGACACACGGGGGTTTATGACGAGCCCTCGTGGTCCGTCACAAATGTGCTGTTCGGGGCTGGAAACCAGACCTCCTCCCAAGCGGGGGAGAGCTCTGAAGCAGGCGCGGCGGCCGTCCGGCGGCTCCTCCCAGTCCCAGCGCTGCCGTTGCTGTGTGTGTGGCCCGCGGCGGGAGACCCCCCCCCCCCGCCCGCTTTCTCACCTGTAAAACCCAGTGTTTTTTTTAATAACGGTGCATCTGTGGTATGGCTACCGCAGGAGTCGCCCGGGAGCGGGGGGCAGGGCTCCAGCTCTGCGGGGAGCGAGCGCCCCTGGAGGCACAGGACAGAGGCGCCCTGACCCAGCTGGACCCACTGCTGTGGGGAAGCTCTCTGGGAAGAATGGCTTCACACAAACTGAGTATTTAGGACCCGCCTCCCGAGAGCTTCATCCTCCCGAAGTCGATGGAGAGACAGGCGGTCCCAGCACCCTGCATGGGTGGCGCCTTCTCTGCCCCATAGCCCCCTGACCACTTAGCACCTGCTTTCAAGAGCATCTCCTGACACCAACCGCCTGGCAGCCAAATCGACAGAAGAAACATCACAGCCTCCTCCAGAAGGAAGGACAGAGCCGTTCCAGGCGGAGCCTCGCCTTCCGCCACCTCTCCAGGAACCGCAGCCCCAGTCCAGTTCAGGCGCCCTGAGTGGTCGGGGCTGGGGCTGCGCCACACGGACTTCGGAGCGCGCGAGCGCGTGCACAGAGTGGAAGGTGACACGTTCTGCAGGAGGAAAGGCCATCCCTGGAGAAAGCACGGGCACGGGCAGGTGCCGCCACCGACAATTCCAGAGACACTTCTCCATTCGGTCAATGAACGTGGTGGGAAGAAAATACAGCTTCTGTGTGGAAGCAAACTGCCTGCTGATTTCCAGGCTTCAGCAAAATGCATCTTGGGGATAGATGGTCATTTGGGGGCCAGAAAAAGGCCTTGTTAGGCCTTTGGGTTGAGAGAGAGGAGGTCGGGGAAGGGTAGAAATGGGAAGAGCTTATCTGTTCTGCCCACCAGGAGACAGCAGCTGGGGCGTGGATGACACCTGAGACCTTGGGAGACAAGGGGCCGGTGGCAGGGGGAAGGGGGGGGCGCCCGAGACGGCTGTTAAGCAGGGGAAGCCAAAAAATAGGGTGGCAATCAGTGCCTCCGGTGGGGGGTGGCAGATGGATTTTTAGAGCTCTGGACACTGAACGGCACTTTGCACTCTGGTGACGTATAATCTTTTCTATTCCCTCCAAATCGTCAATAAAGCAGGCCTTGCACAGCAGCCTTGGGCTGGGAGAACTCTGGGGAGGTGAAGGGCGAGCGAGGGACAGGGCAGCAGGGGCTGAGAGCAGCGGGAATGGGCGGAGCTCAAGGGTCCTGGGCAGGTGGGATCAGAGCAAGAGCGGACCTGAGTACCCTGAACACCCCCACGTCGTGAGGAGCGGGGGGGGGGGGTAATGGATCTCCCAGAGTCCATGAGACGGGACAGCCAGTCATTTTTATTGCAAACACGGAAGGACAGAACAACCCAAGGAATTTGCAGGTGCCCAGGTGACAGGCAGGCAGGTTTTGTGAGTGACAGGCATACATCCAGACTTCCATTTCCTGACCTGTCTCTGATAAAAGGAAGTCCGTCATGTCCTCCGTGAACTCTGCTGTGTGTGAGCGCCCTGTGGGAAGTCCATTTTGTTGGGAACAGGGACCTATTTGTCATATTTGGGGAAGATGAAGAACATTAAGAAAGTTCCGCTTCCCTGCCTTTTGTCTTCTCTACAGCTGTTTTCACACTTCGGGGTGTTGGCCCCCTTCCCAACACAGAGAGCCAGCCCTCCGTCCGCCCTGGGGCCTGCGTGCCCCGGGGGAGCCAAAGATTCCTGAAGGAAGAATGACTTCCTGGTCCGCCCCATGACCAAGCCATGCTCCTCAGAGAGAATCGCCTCTTCCCCGGGTGAGAGGAGTCAGACCCAGGCTTGATCCAGCTCCTGAAAGACAGCTGCGCTTGCTACCAGTCTGCTGAAACAAAAAATCCGACTTCTGAAGCACCTAACGTTGAGGTCCTACAAGGGGGGACCCTAGGTCCCATCTCTGTGGTCATATCTTTGTGGAGGAATATGGAAGCTCATGGCCAGCATTAAAGAAAAAGATGTTGGACTGAAGTGAAGCTGAGATGGCGTATCTGAAAAAGCAGAGCCATCCAGGGAAAGTCTCGTATCGCTTAAGTGGAGTGTGTTTTCCGGCGCTGCTTTAAGAAGAGCGGTTAGAGCAGGGCACTGGGGGTCACCTCCCTTTCTAGGGACAAATGACCAACCTACAGAGACTGTCTTTCTACGCTGACACGTGAGAACATGTGCAGATCCTGCCCGTTTGTCTGCGGTTGATCTCCTGAATCACAGGAACGATGGAAAATGTGTCAGGGAAATGGCTGCACTTTCTGCAAGTTCTCAAGGCTCCAAAATAAAGAACTATCTAAACCCATGAGAGCATTTGGCCAAAACCACATTACTAGTCCTAAAAAGAAAATGAAATAAAATAGCTCAGGTCAGAGTTGCAAGTAAATGAATCTATTCTTCTGAGATTCAGTATTGATGGTGGAGGGCCATCTGGACACAATAACAGAAAATAAAGCCAAATGAGGACAGGTGGAAATACTACTTTCTCATAGGAGACACCGATAAATAAACAGAACTCTCTCTCCATGGTTGGCTGTTCTGGAATATGACGCGCTCTCTCGGTCATTAGACCTTCATTTCTATTAGCCACAGTGAAAAGGAAAAAAGGCAAAATCAGAACTGAATCTCATAATATCCTCTCTCTGCCTTACAAAAATAGTTATCTGATTTCTAAAATAATTTTTTCTTCATCATTTTTCACCCCTGAAAATAATCATTTTTCCATAAAAATAAGGAGTGAAAACTGCACTTCCGGTTGACTGCGGCATACGGAACCCCCTTGTTTGTCTCCATCCCTTCCTGAAATACCACTAAAATGACAGTAATGGAATTATAAAAAGTCATGAACTCATAAAGACAAAGGAGACAGGACAGGGCATGGCAGCCCACAGGAAAAGATACCACGTTGGGGTGACAGAGAGCAGATGGGTGAGTGTAAGCCAGAACACTGCAAAGAGCAGAAACCTACTCACTTAATGAGAACTAAGGCAATTTACGCTGCAGAACTCCAGAAAGGGCCAGCTTTGCAGGCACCTGGCACCTCTGAAGGAGTCAGTACACGAAAAACCCAAGTGATTAGAAGACCCCAAGTTCGCCTCCGCCAGCCCAGACTGCCTAGAAACAGCCCCCTCCGCCTCGGCAGAAGAGAGGCGGAAGGCTGCCTTCTGCGTGGGCTGATCCCACGACTGTCTGGACTTGGGGGCCCCAGGCATCTGAGGGTAAAGACAAGGTGTCACACTGAAAGCAGGAAAGTGAGTGAGAGTCTGAGTGCTGGGCGCTATGATGCCTCATTTGTTTCTCCTCTTGGTTCCTAAAACCTGCAGCCTCCTGGTAAGAGTCTGGGGGGGTTTCCCCTAAAGAAACAGGTCCACTCAGACGAAGAGACCCTCCGAAGCTGAGCTTTGAGCCTCAGCCCCGCGGCACAGCCAGTCCTGACCGGAGCACCGACGGCAATGCCGCCGGTCCAGAAGCCCACTCCCCGACAGCGTGCCCAGAAACCCCTGCAGCGCCTCCCACCAGGCAGCCAGTAGTCCCCACATGTTTGAAGAAAACCACTAATTTGAGTCAACGTAAGTAAACGGTGAGACAACTCGTAGGGAACAGAGTGAAGTGAGCAGAATGAATCCTCCAATAAGTGAGCAATTGATATTCTCAGACATGAGAGGTCTTTGCAGTCATAAAACAAGAATTTAGGACAAATTTTTTAAAAGCACATCCAGAAAACAATTTTTAAAAGTCCTTGGAAACTAAAAATACGGTAAAAAGAAATTTTTTTTTACTGCAATGGAAGATTTAGGAGATAAAGTTGAAGAAACCTCCAAGAAAGTAGGGCAAAATTCTAAAGAGAGAGAAAATAGGAGAGAAAAGATAAGAAGCTTAGGAGGATTAATCAAGGAGGGCTACTATTTAAGTAGTAGGCAGGGCCGCAAAGACACGAAAAGCAAAAGAAGGGAGATGGGTGAAAAGTATTGTTTTTTTTTTTTTAATGTCCTTAGATCCAAAGGCCAGTGGTCACTAGATTTAAGTCTGCCAAGTGCACAGTCTAATGAATGCAAATATTCCTACACTAAGGTGTATCACCATGAAATTTTAGCACACAAGGAGTAAAGGGGAGATTCTAAAATGTTCCTGCAAAGGTGAGGAGGAAATAGGTCACATACAAGAAGAAGGAGGAGGAGGAGAGGAACAGGGGAAGGAGGGGGAGATGGGGGAGGGGGAGGAGGGGGAGGAAGGGGGAGGAGGGGAGGAGCAGAGGGAGGAGGGGAGGAGCAGAGGGAGGAGAGGAGGGAGGAGAGAAGGGGAGGGGAGGTGGGGGAGTGGGAGGAGGGGGAGGAAAGGGGAGGAGGGGAAGAGCAGAGGGAGGAGAGGAGGGAGGAGGGGGAGGAGGGGGGAGAATAGAAGAATTAAGTTTCTTAACAGCAACCATGGAAGCTGGGTAACAATGGGAAAACGCCTTCAAAATTATGAGATAAGATCACGGACAACCTAGAATTCCATACGTAGCTATGTGATTAGTTAAGTGTGAGGATAGAATTTTCAGTGATGCAAGGTCCCAAAAACTTACCTCACAAACACCTTTTCTTAGAATGTTACTGGGAAATTGAAGCAGGAGAAGAGGCCACTCTGGGAAGGACGCCTGCAACTAAAAGCAATGGAACCAACTCATTACCTCATGTGTGACCGACCGCATGAATAGAGGACTTACACCCCAGGCAAAGGTTTGGGGTGTGAAGCAAATACATTTAGCAAGTAAAATTAGGCAAGGTTTTAAAATGAAGCAATCACTAACTCCAGGAAAAGCAAAAAGGTTTACAACAAAATAAATGTAACCAAAGTATATGGTTCTGAAAACTTGCAAAGTCAAAATCATGCAAAACCTGAGTATTACTTTAATCCACACCTCCTTCTCACTCAGAGAAGCAACCTTCATGTAATTTCCACCCGGACAGGGGCTAGTCTTCTCTTCAGTTAAGATAAATTCCAGGAAAAGCACCTACTGGACATGTAACTTCTCGTCAAGGGAAGCACATCTTCTTTTCAGTGAGACCCTGGATCTCGAGGGTGGGACTGAGACACCGTAACTGTATTTCCTTGGGTATCACAGCTTCTGGGGTCGGGGTTCGGATTTCAGCTGTGGCTTGATTTGTTGTGGTGGCAGGTTTCTTGCCTTGTCGTTTCAGAAGGACCCTTGGACCAGGCTTGCCTACCTTCCTCAATAACCAATCACGCACACTGCCCGTGGTCCTTCCTTCATTAGGATATGAGTTGCGCTGCTTCTCAGAGGAACAGGGTACCAGTGCTGGCTGGGTGGCACAGGGTCAGTGTGGTGGCTTCACGGTGTGGGGACGCAGGCCCCTTCTCTCTGGGGCTCTGCCATCTCTAGAGGCAGCCTTGAGAAGCAGTGACAAGCACAGACCCTGAACCCAGGCTGCCTGGGATCAAATCCCAATTCTGCCATTTACTGGTTCTGTCATTTCTCTGGGCCTCGGTTTGCACACCTGACATGTGTGGACACGGGTCAGGTCTACTCCCTAAGGCTGCTATGAGATCACAGGTATGAAGTACCGGGGCCCGTGCCTGACATAGAGTGAATTCTTCTTAAGTGGCGATGGCACCCTGAGCCTGAGGCTTTCCTTCTTCCACTGGTCAAGATGCCTGCTTGACACAAACACTTTGCCACCAGCACGGAGGGCTCTCTTTATAGTCACAACCAGGAAACTGCCCACATCCCACTGACTGGAACTTAATCATGTGGCCTCAACCCCGTGCAAGGACACAGAAAAATGTAGTCTTTATTCTAGGCACTCAGGAGCCCCCTAAAATGTCACCATCAGCAAAGGTGACAGTAGAGGCTGGAGCACAACAGATGGCAGGAGTCTTTGCCGCCGTGTCTAAGTTAGACGTGTGACACCAAGCTCTGCATTTATCCTCTAAGTCCGAAGATAAAAATGTCAGAGTATTGATCTGCTGATGCGGTCACAACATGTTTTATATTCTGTTTGTTTTGCCTTGATTTTTTCTCAATTCAGAGATTAGTTCTTTTCAACCATATTCATAACAAGACAGGTGACAGCTCCTACCACAGAAACACGTAGGAGACATCACTTACATTTTTCTTTAGTTTTATTACAGTGAGTACATTTTCTTATCTTTAAAGGTGGCCGTTAGACCCTAGGAGACAAGCAAACCTAGCTTGAGCGGCAGAACCGTGGGATGTTGGGAACCGCCAACGCAGAAGCCTCACGCAGAAACTTCGTACGCTCATTCACCATGACTAACTCTTCTGTCTTGCGGAATTGAAAGTTGTAAGAATGGCTTTCTTCACAGCAATATAGAAACTTTTTTTCCCCTCCAAGCAGCTAAATAAAGGCTGGCAAAAACAATAGGTTCATTTTTTACTGCAGATCTTCAAATTATAGGAAACTTGTCTCTTGGCCAATTTGGGCTGGCTTGGAGCCAAAATAGATGTCTCCAATCTCGTCCTCACCCTTATACGCATTGTGGGCAAGATAAAAACCCTTAATTTAAAAAACTCAAGCCAAGCATTGGGTAAGAGGCAGCGTGACTCCCTAAACCATACTAGTCATGGGGAAAAAAATCATATTACTTTACGCCAGTTCATTTTTTTTCAGTCTCTAGAAATCAAATACTGAGAACATGAAACTTAAAAAAAAAAAGTCTCAAGTATTTTGATAGTCTATTATAAATCAAGTTTTAATAACTAGAGGAACATACAAGCACAATAAATAAATGTGAAAATACACACTGGTTAAATGTTTCTGAGCAGATGCTTCCTCTAGGTGGGCTGGCCTAAGAAAATCTGCAGGCATCTTTCCATTTCAAAGCACAAAAGACATCTCTTCTGCTCTTAGTCATGTCACCCTCCCTCCTCTTTTTTAATTAACAAGATTTGAGATCATTTGGCAAAGTGTAACCATAAAAGTGAATATTGTGATCGAGTGATGTTTTATCTCTTGAAAAATGTACCTCATGGCTTTTCTCCCTGTGTAGCTCATAAACGTCACGCCTTCATATTTATCTCGCTTTCAACATCCGTTATGCAATTGTCATTTCATTGAAATCAAAAGCTATCTCTTAATTACACAGGGATGGATTATAAATCTAGTTATTCATCTCTCTATATGTTCGTTCTTTAATGATTACAGCTACAGGCCTAGTTTTGAACACAAAAGGCCAAAGTGGATTTTGCTGGGTAAAAATTAAGGCTTGGAAAATTGTACAGCCTGGAAGACAAAACAAAGCAGTATACGTGTGGCTAGTTTACAGTAATAATGGAATCTTGGGATGGTGGGATAATGCAAAACTTGCTGTCAGTGGCCCTGTAGAAGGCATGGAAGCTATACTTCCTTCCCTGACCAGGTTAAATTTAGCGGGTGTGGTTTAAATCATGCTAGGAGACGCTGCAGGGGATGTGGGGATGGCACAGGAGCGTACCTTGCAGCCTCGCTTGTAACACATGGACGTTCGTGTCTCGCGTCTGCTGCATATCCTGGTGATTAATCACGAGGAGGCACCACCTCTTAAGTATTAAATAGCCTCTACGTGGGGAAAAATGGCTGTATTGCCATGCGCTAGGGTTTGATTCATTTAGCATTAACTTTCAGCCTGTATTAAAGTGGCTTTAATTTTATTTGTATGATGTTAGCGCATTCCTGGAAAAATAAATGCCCAGATTGTTTTTTCTATCTGAGTGTACATGATAGACCGCTCATTCAGATGGCAAGCCGCGTGGCATTTTGTATATGAAATGAAGATGGCCGTGTCTTAAAGCTTATTATAAAAGGGGGAAAAAAGACCATGATGGTAAGTTGGATCGAGGTACACTGTGACAAAATGTGGACTGAGGACAGCGCCGTGGCAGGTGCTGCCCGGGGGACGGATAAGCAGTGATGCTCTGGGTGTCAGCACTCAGCCCAAGGTGCCCACAGTCCAGGTGGGAGGCAGGTGAGGACGCAGGTAACTGTGATCTGACGGGCCTGAGACTGAAGGTTGTGGAATTGGGGTGGGGGGTAGATTCAGCGCCTCTGGGAAAGCTGCAGGCTGGGCCCCTCCTGAGAGAGGTGTAACTCGACAGCCACCCCGAGAGCCTGGTTCCAGGCCCCTCCTGCTACCTTGTGGATGTCAGAGTCGTCGATCTGGTTGGGGCGGGGGCATGGCTCCAGAAGGGGCCCTTCCCCAAAGGCAGCATGAGAGCCACTCCAGGTTGAGCCAGCTCAGCAGCTCCTTGGGCCTGGGACCCCAGCACGCATCTGCAGAACACGCCAAGCGCTGGCAGATGCGGAGGAGATGCTGGGCCCTGGGTCCCTTGTTCTGAATCCCTGCCCACCAGACTCACACTCCCATCCCCTCCCACCAGAGGCTCCAGGAACTTCAGGTTGAACCACTGCCCAGCAAGCACCCAGTAGGGCTGTCGAAGCCCTGGGAGCCCACCCTCCTCCTCCAGAGATGTCCATGGGCCCTCCTCGGGGGCAGGCTCAGCGCAGACAACAGGGACACTGAGACGAGCTGGCTGGTCCAGCCTGATGGGGAACTGTGCAGTAGTGATCTTCCGATTGGTTCTAAGTGCCCCCCTTTCCCCCTGCCCTTCCCTCCTCCCTGGGTGACCATAAATGTTAAGGCATTATCTACCGACGATTATAATCATACGAAGCCAGGACAGATGGGCTCCACTCCTCAGCTCACGGCCATAAAGTTTACAAACTCTCCGCGGCCCAGGGATAAATTACCATTGCTGATAACTTGTTCATTTACACAAAGCATTTTTCTTTAAGATGACTCTTTCTTTCAATCATCCAGCCAAAGAATTTTTCTGTTAACCAACTTGTTTTTCTAGAACTTGCAGAATATTCGGGGATCTTAAGAGCAGATTGGAAACCATCATAAATGATTAGGTAAAAAAGGGTATTTTTGAAGCCCAATTTCTTCTCCTTTGAAATCCCACGGTGGGGACCTTTCGAGAAACTCTGTATTCCCATTGGGTTACACTTGACGAGAAAGGGGCCCCTAAAGGTTTATTTAAAAGTGTATTGTTGAAGATAATGGGTTCAGATTAAGTTTTGGGCTCCACGCTCGCACTGTTGTTCTGTGGACTAATTATGGCCACCTTAGAGTCACCGATGCGGGCCGGTCGAGCTCGTCATACGGGAAGGTGCTTCCAGACGTTGTTTTCCTAGACCCCCCCCTCCCCACCACCCCAATGGCACCAGTGGGGATCGTGTAATGGCAGAGAAAAGGAATGATTAATTCAAAGTTCAGGTGCAAGACAGGGTCAGAAAAGAAACGTTCCAGGATAGAGTGAGCATTTCAAGATGAATTTGTGGCTTGAAACATCATTTTATGATGCATTTTCTTTTCCGTGATCAGGGGAAGTCTGAAGGCTGACACCCCAGTGATGGCGGTGTTTCGGTGCCATGTTCCATGATGGGCTTTTCATAAAAATTAGCTGACATTGTCATGAGCACACAAGGAAATTTATAGCTTTCATACTGGACTGCCATTCCCAGAGCAATTTCCAATCACTTGGGCTTTTTATTAAGTTTATTGTTCTTTTATTGTTCAGTGGAGTGTAAGCAGTGAGATTACAAATAAATATAAGTTCCACTGGATATGAAGGCAAGCGTGTGGAATTAGGAGGGAAGCCGGGAAGGAAGGCAAACATTCATTTGAATCACTGGTGATATGAGACACCATGAGACACCACCAACAGACGCTTCCTGTCACCTGCTTATCTACAGAAGTTGGGAAACTGACATCCCATTCATATTAAAGTTTTCCTGGAAAACCCTCCAAGAAGAAGTCTTTGTGCGGAAACTCGGTGCTGCACACGACTTCACAATGTGAAGAAAGTGCGCCATTTTTGTTCCCCTTCCAGGTTCCTTCTCCGTTTGTTGTTGGGTTGTCTTCTTCTTGCTTCCTCACCTGCCAGGTGTGTCATGCTGGCGTCGTGAACATCGCCCTCCAAACCCCGGTGAGGACCACTTTGGAAAGCTTGAGTGACCGGCATGCCTGGGAGTCCCACTTCTGGAACTAATAAGACCAATGGGAGAATAACCAGCTTTCTTGTAAGGCTTGAATTTAGTACTTGAAGAACTGAGCCACTTCATTTTCCATTTCATCTTTATTTTTCCCCAAAGAGATGGTCCTCTTAATCACTAAAGTTTCAATTTTTTTTTTCCAGAGTTGATTGAAAGTTGTTATTTAAGGCTTGTTAGGATGAGAACAGAGGTGATTGGAAGGGAGGGGTTGCTGTGTGATTCAAGGCCCTTCTCACGTCTTGGCCATGCATGGGTCATTATTCTTTCCATGTTAGGAAGGTGACCTTGTCATTTTGGTGGGCACCTGTGGGCAGACACTGTGGGTTGCGAGTCCCTCTTTGTACCTGTTGAGAAATTCCAGCTTTTGTGCAGCTCCAAGTGACGGATGTTTAACCTAAATCAATCATTTCAATGTTCTCCATTTTCCCAGCCTCTCTTGTGGCGAAAGGCTGTCATGAAACCTAGTTCTGGCTGATGAGATTTAAGCAAAAGTGTGTTGTTGGGTGGGGAGGGGGCTTGTTTCTGGAGCAACTTTGACTTGCCTGGTAAAACGGGGAAAATGTCGCTTACATACTTCTTATCCACCTTCCTTCCTCATCTTTTCTGTTTTAAACCTGGAATCTGTCTGGAGCTGTGGCAGCCGTCTTGCAACCATGAGGCAACGAGTTTCAGGACAAAAGCTGACACATGAACAATGGGGGACTGAAAAGACAGAAAGGACTTGGCCATATGGCATCGTTGGGTGACAGGAATAACACTAGCCCCCACCTATCTACAGGTTTCTATGTGAGAACCGAACCTCTCCTTGTTTGGAGTAGACCATCATTAGTTTTGGGTATTCTGTTTCTTGTAGCAAGTGTGTCCCTATGATATAGCCTAGACTCATACGGGAAGCTTGTTAAAATGCAGATATCCTGGCCTCACCCCCAGTAATTTCCACTAACTATGTTTGCAACTGGGCCCAGGGGTCAGCACTTTTAACATCCCAGATAATTTTTATGCAAGATGCCCTGAGAAGCACAGACTTCGATCACAGCAAAGGAAAGGACTGAGGGGAGCCAGTCTGCTGGGGCAACGTGAGGCAGCTGCGTGTTTCCCCTCTGTCCGCCCACTCTCAGGCCAGCCAGGTGCTGCCTGCGGCCCTTGAGCCCCAGATGCAGAGGGCAGGGAAATCCCACAATTTCCATCTAGGAAAAGGGGCGGGTCTAAGGAGTTCTATCCAGCCTCCTTCTCGCTCCTGGCGTTGACCCCACGAGGCCATCTTGGGGGCTGGTGAATGCGCGGCCCAGGAGACATCACCCTTCACTTCTCCACCACAGGCCAAGCCCCAGATGGCAGAAGGCCGGGGCCGGGGTCCCAGCAAGGCTGCCTGAAAATGCAGATTCCTGGGTCCACATCTGCATGAACCAGGCTCCCTGAAGGTGGGACCTGGGAATCTGCATTGCCGGCAAGCTGCCCAGGTGATTCTGATGCCCCCAAAAGTGGAGCGCCTCACCTAGAAATGGCTGGAATGGACTTGGATCTGAGTGATTCTGGGATCAGCCAAAGTGACCTTGTACTCCCAGCTCTGATACTAAGCCTGCGGCCGTGGGAAATGGTTTAACCCTGACCGGGATGACTGGACAACGGGCATCATCACAGAACTCGCACTGCAGAGAGCAGTCCACCGGGTCAGCTGAGACCATACATACTGCGAACTTATTAGCACGATGCTGGAAAGATATGAAGTGAGCGCCCCACGAATGTTAATCACATGTGTCATGATCATTGACACAATCACTGTCTGGTGCCGCCTCTCCCCGGTGGGCCCACTGGTGCCCGCAGCCATGGGGGCTGCAGGTCGATCAGGTGCACAGGTTCTGCTTGCTATTTCAGGGAAATAGGGATCTGAGAAAATGACTCTGTTTAGTGTGGTAATTACTGGCGGTTGCTGTGGTCCTGTCTTAGGCCACGGAAGGGGTGTCTGGGATTAGGAGATGGACGGGCTGCTGGGATGGATGGGTAAAGCTCAGCCCCCTGCACCCTGGGCAGGGACCCCGGACAGCTGCCCACAGCAGCAGAGGAAGGGAAAGGTGAGGCCCAGGAATGCACTGCGAGGCAACCTGTCCCAGGACGATGGAGCAGGGAGGACACGGAGATGACCCTGAGTGCTCAGTGGGGAAACCAGCATAGATCCACGGTGTCTCACACCAAGGCGCTGGAAATGGTCTACAGTGGAAGAACGAGCAGTCTAATAGAAAGAAGACAGGGCCCACTTACCATTTATCAGCTGTCCCTGGACTCTGGAGGTGAGCTGCCTGCCCACGGCTTTCTTTGAGCTCACACAGTTGGCTTATAGTAAACAACGGCATTCAACTTATTAATGAACGAGTATATTCTTGGGATATGTACTAGCAAAAGCCAGTGAGACCTTAGTCAGAATGAGCTAAATAGATACCCAGCTGGGTGTACAGCCACCCTATCAAAACGGCCCTGTACAACAAGGTCCCCTGCACGGCACGCGGAACTGTTACATTCAGGAACTTGCAACGGCCTATGATGAAAAAGAATATGAAAGGGAATCTGTCTCTATATATGTATGAATGAGCCACTATGCTGTGCGCCAGAAATTCACACAACATTGCAAACTGACTATACTTCACTTTGGTAAATAAATACGGCAAATGGAGAGTAGCCCTGTGTAAGCGCGAGGGGCCGCGCTCTACCTAGCTGATGCTGACCACGCACAGCCCTTCCTCCGCCTGCCGGGCCCCGGGCGGCCTGCCCTCCCAGGCCCCACCGCCCACCCTGCAGCTGCACTGCAGACATGGGGGGGGGGGGGTGGACACTCGGGCGAGGCAGGAATTTGCGTCTTCGCCCCAGGACCCTCTGCAGGCAGAGCGGCCAGGCAGGCCCAGGTTCCGGGTTCATGCTGGTTGGGTGAGGGCCGGCACCATGTCACCTTTCAACACTGGCTGTGTATCTGCAAAGATGTCCCCCAACTCAGACCACCCCAGAGGGGGCTGGCTTGGTCTGAAGGACTGTGGTGAAATGCTGAGTCATTTGGAAACAGCGGCTTGCAGCAAACAAACCATCGGGGCTCTTCAGATTTGCAAAGCATCTTTGAGCAAGTGGTTACAAGACTTTGTAGCAGCACAGGGATCGTGTCTTACCCGCCCAAACCTTCAAGGGGCTTCCCTGAGCCCACATGGTGTTTCATTTGCCCTGAGATGGTGCTGCCCTTCCTAGATTTACACTAATATCTAAGGTACTAAGAACGGAGTTTCCTCCGCTAAGGGTCTGCTGGTGTCCCGGGTCTGCCTCCAGTGTGTCCAGGGGGTCGGCGTGGTCAGGCCCTGGGGCAGCGGGCGGCTGGGGGCTCCTGCAGGAAGGGCCTGACTGGCCCTGCTCCTTCCCCCACCGCGGGGCCCAGCATAGTGAAGCACACAGTAGGCACTTAATGACTACTCGTGGTGGGCTGAACCTGAATAATCATCAGATTAATGTTTTCATAAGTGGATAGTGTTTCATTCAGTTCCAAGGAGACCCTTCATAACCACAGGTCTGAAGAGAGACGAATTATATTGTCTCCTTGAGTCTTTTAGCCATCTCTCTAAAATTGTTCCTCCACCTCGGCCCCTTGTGATGCCCAGCTCTCCCTGTCCCTCGAGGTTCCCCACCAGCGTCTCAGAGTCCACACTGTGAGAGTCCACCACAGGCATGAGCGGGGTGCTCACCTCAGCCTCACCAGTGACTCGCTCTGTGCCCCGACCTCCCCCTGCCCACTTCCCACATCCATCCCAGGCCACCCCCCACCCCCCAGGCAGCCCCCCTTTGCCTCTCACCGCACACAGTTCACGGCCTGCAGTTGTCCGTGCCTCCTCTCTGCTGCACTCCAAGTCAGACTATGCACTTGGTTCCAGGCAGAACCTTCAGTGGCCCCATTGCCTGTCAAAATAAGATCAGCCTCCTTACCCACACACCCAAGACCCTTCCTCCTATTGTTCACCTGTCCTTCTAGCCTTTTCTTCCCCAACCAATCTACCTGGGTCTGGCGGACTAGCCAGGTTGGAACTCAGCATCCCAGTGGCCCTCAGACTGACACACCATGCCTCTGGACAAGGAATGCATCTTCTTGGAAACTCTCCTGACCCCATCTTCTTCTGCCTAGAATCTCTACACCTCAAAGGCCCTTTAAAACCCCCCGTCCCTTCCTCTTTCCTGACCTTCCCAACCAGAGGGAATGTCCCCCTCCTCCAACCCCACCCCCCGTGCCACCGCAAATCCACACCATCCTCGCTCTGCTTCGTTCACTTGTTCACCCATCACACTCACCCCGCCAGCAGCTTCTCCAGCCACGCTGCTGAGAGTTTACCGGTTGGGTCACGAGACCCTGGAGGACAGAAACTGCGACTTACCCCTCAGTATACTTCCCTGGGCCTGGCTCGGCGCCTGGCTGACAGTAGGTTTTCCAAAACCGTTTCCTGGATTAAAATTGAATTGAATGCAGGAGCGGTTGTACTGACCAAGATGGCATTTAAAACGTAAGGTTCATCAAAATAATGAATCATTGCTCCCGTTCCACACTTCAGGGGGAGAGCCTCCAACGAGAGCGGGCGCCCGGCTGTTTGGATGCATTATTCCCTTTGCAGAAGCCTCGGGCGTGCGGGGCTCTGCCTCCTGGTTGTCACCGCCTCCCGCCCTGGGTGGCCCCAGCCTCCTGCCCCCGGGGCTAACGTCTCTGCCACCTGCAGGCAGTCTTTAGCCTCTGGGCCTGGGAGGCTGGGCTGAGGCCAGCCCTGCAGGCGGCGAGGGAAGCCCACCCATTTTGCATCTGTGCAAACCAGAGGGCTAGCGGCAATATTCATCTTCATTTTCTCTTTAAACCCTTGAGCTGCATTATAGCTGCCATTGTGCTGGTGACAGACAAATGCCTTGCAATAAATCAAAGTTAGGGTGACTGATACACTAAACACCTTTGCTTAATGATGTGATTGTTTCTTATCTGCAAAGTAATGTCACTTATGGCTTTGCTATTTATAGTCAATGTAGTGTTAGACCATTTTATGCCCCTGATGCCTCTGTGGCCAGCCCATTAGCTGTGATTATGGACCAAAGGGGAGACAGCCACTGAAAGCCTGGAGAGAGAAGGCTTCGGAGTGTTACAGCGTCTCCACCCATGAAAACCCATGCTGGGTACACATTCCACCCCGACTTTCTCCCCAGCTCAGGTGAGTAATAAGACACCAGCTGATGCTGCCCATTCGGGGTCCACCTGTGTCAGGACTGAGCATCCTCCGGAAAGCATGATGGGTCCAGACAGCATGATGGATATTAAATGTTAAAAACAAAACAAAAAGTAAGGGGCCACCTCCTGCTCTGGTACAGTCCCTGGCCCAGCAGGCCTCAGGCAGGTGAAGGAACATGGAAGGACCAGCCGCGCAGGCAAGTCCCCCATCGGGAGGCCGGCCCCGGCTCAGCCGTTCATTCATTATTTGCCAGGCGTTGCCCACACTATTCTCTTTGAACAGGGTGTCAGTGGGGAGGGCTGAGTCCACTGGGGTCTCCCTCCTCTGCTCTGTCCCTGCAGTGAGAGGTTTCTCCACCAACTTCAAAGGCAGCCCCCACGGTGGGACCAGGGCCCCTCCTGGGTGGCCCCCGCCCCTCCCATACCAAGCTTCTGGCTCGACATCTCTGCTCAGGCCTTGCAGCCTCCCCATCGCCCTAGGTGGGGACAGCACTGAGGAGCAGAACCCAGAACCCCTGGCTACCCTCGGAAGAGGGGCAGGAGAAGCTAGCAGCCTGTTGGTAGCACCAGGGAAATCCTCTCCAAGGTGCTGGACACCAGGGGACAGCTGTAGGACTTCAAAGCCACGCCTGGCACCTTCCCAAGGCCCTTGGAGGCCACAGCCCTAGGAGCAATGCATTTATTTGGCAAGTAGTGACCGTAGTGGGTAGAAGTGTCTCCAAAAAGCTACATTCAAGTCCCAGCCCCCGTAACTGTGAACGTGACTTTACTTGGCAATGGTATTTGCAGATGTGATCGATTCAGGCGAGGCTGTACTGGACTAGGGTGGACCCTAGTGCAACGGCTGGTCTCCCAACACAAAGAGGGACACTTGAGAGACAGGGACACACAGACATACCACGTGATGGCTGGAAATACAGCCTCATGATGACAGATGCAGAGATTGGAGTGATGCAGGCCTACAAGCCAGAAGTTGCCAAAAGCCGGGAGAAGAGCCTGGAACAGCTTCTCCCCTAGCCTCTGGGAGGAAGCAACCCTGCCAACACCTTGATCTCAGACTGCGGGCCTTCAGAGCTCTAAGAGAATAACCTTCTTGGTGTTTTAAGCCACCCTGTTGGTGGTACTCTGAAAACTAACACAGGGACCAAGGACGGCGGTGGGCAGTGAGCGGTGGGCAGGTGTCAGGGCAAGACTTCTGCTGGGAGCGAAACGGTGAGCCTCCTACAGCGGCCACGTCTGTCCCTGGGGGCTTCCGCTCAGAAGTAGAAGGAATTCTGAGAGTTTGGGTGTCAGAACACAGGGGGTCAAAGCATAGTTCTTGTAGGTTAAAAACAAACCACGCACATTGTCTGCTGTGAACATATATTTATGTTGTTGTGTTTTACGCCCTTGTTCTGGACACTTGTGTGCACCGTGCCATTAATTTTCCTTTGATGTTTTGAAAAGAAAAATTTTTGTGTTTCTCTTGGCTGAGCATTACCAGCCATGGTGCATTCAACACATCCAGCCATGCACAGTTCCCGAAAGCATGGAATCTGGCTGAGTTTCACTGTGTCCTTCCCTCTGTCCCAGCGGCCGGGACTATGAACCACTCCTCACCGCTGTGGACTGTCCTGCAGTTCACCGTGTGTTTTCACACACTGTAGGAGTCAGGATGCCTTTGGACACAAGGCATAGGAACCAACTAAACGCGGCTCAGGAATGAAGCCCTGACTGTTCCCCATGAAAGGAGGCAGGTGGAGAGCCGATCTAGAGGCAGAGGAGTCGGGACCCTTGGGTCCTGGCCCTTCCGTTCAGCACCCTCAGATGGCAAGTCCACGCTGGGCTCCCTGCACCCAGGAATGGCTGCTATGAAGAGAGGGAGGGGAAGAGACGGTGCAGTGACTGTCACAGACACACTTCATTTTAGCTTAGAGATCATCATTTCACAATAAGTACCAAACTATAGCATATTAAGTACAATTCAGGGAAATAAAGCAGAGAATTATTGTGGATAATATCATCATCATAATAAAACAGAATTATTATAAATACAGATGCAGAAATAACTCATCATTATCAAAATTACCTTAAAAAAAAAAAAAGCCAGCATGGCTTCTGGTGCAGGGTTCAAGGGAGCCTTTTGTTAGTGACTGGTATCCCCCTCTGCCCCACCCATGACCTGGGGGAACAGGTGCACAGACTGAAAAGCGCGGAGCAACGTGCTAAGTCAGCAGCGATGAACACGGACTCAAACTGTTTTGGCACCACTTAAAAAAAGAGATCTGCAGTACTTCCCTTCTTACAAAAATCACAAATGCTATGAACTGTTAAACCTCTAAACCAAATGTGATGTTTCAGAGGTCCGACACTCACAGGAACATTTTAATTAAAAAGCAAGCTGGTGGGAAGGCTTGTAAAATTCTGTGAAGTAAAAAAAAAAAAAAAAAGTTTTGAACATGTAGGGACCTTGTGGGGGCAGGAAAGAGGGGGTTCTGCAGTAGTACTAGCTCTATTCCATTTTAATATTTTTGAATGTAGAGGTGTTTTTTAATCCCGTTCCAGAGAAAGCAAGATTTATCACTGATTATGTAGTGGTAACAAATGGTGAGGGAAGCGCTGTAAACAGTACTCTAGCGTGCATTTTTTTTTTGGTGATATCTTCCCGCTTCTGATTGAAAATAGGAATAAATTAAATACGATCGCACGGGACTGCTATATGCTTAGTCAAGAGTGCTGGGGGTGATGTCGGTCCTGAAACACACCTATTTTCAAAGGGGGATGCTCGGGCGCGTGTTCATTTCCTAAGTATCCTCCTTGCCAAGCTTATTGCGAGGGTAATTTCTCAGTTCAGACCGAGAATTAACACGTATTCCTTGAGAGTTTCAGTTATTCGGCTAAGAAATGGCTCCCTTTAGAATGAATGCTCTTTATTCAACCTTTCAATGTCAGTTATCATTTTTAAAGCAGTTTGACCTGGAAGCATGCAGCTAAAATTGTGGGGACTGTTAATGACACTTTTATTGGGCACTATGCTTATGGTTCACATTTTGAGGTCTGTATGTAATTGATCTTTCTCCCCTACATGAGAAACACAGCAATAAGCTGGTTGCAGCACCACATTACAGATAGAGAGAAATAATAATGATGTCACCTTGGAATTCAAAGATCGTGGAATAGTAATAGTCTCCTAGCTCATTTCTCCCAACTGTGATGACCTCTCCAGTACTAAATCTTAACAGTCTCAGCATTATTTTTGAATTATTCATGCCAGCCTTTTCCCTCACTACAAAATCAAGGGAAACGAATGCACCGTGCTCGGTCAGCTCCACAGGTATTTCGGTAAAAATATAAAATGTTACTTGGTATCACGAAGAAAAGGGGAGGGGGTAGCAGGGTACACGCGGCATGCTTGCCTTGAACAGAAACACACACAAACAGAACACACCAAAAAATCATTTATGAAGAGAAGCAGCAAGTGCGTATTCCCATCGATTCTGAATCAACTATTGGCTAATCGCATTTGGGTTACCTGGAGGGTGAGAGGTCTAAGGCTAGAAATAAAAAGTGCATAATGAGAGTCGTTTCTATTGCCAGTCCACCCCCCAAATTACACCAATAAGTACGGAACATCAAGAAACATGGAGCTCTCTATCCTGGGCTGGTTTTAGCCAGCGTTAAACGTGAAGCTTTTGCTTTTGAAATGTCAAATCAGCGTCTATTTCTTATTTTAATTCAAATGATGCAGAGACAGCAGCTCGCCAGCTCTCCCGGTTTAGCCAGCCGGGAGGATGTGGGGAGGCTGGTTAGGTTCCAGTGATGATTCTCACAAAAAGCACACGTGGGAGTAAAATAAAATGCATGTACATGTAAACCCAGGCAGGTACCCTGATCCATCCGTAGCTCTTGACCTTTAAGTTCATGATGAAAAACAAATGTCAAGCTTTCAGAAGACAGGAGGACCCCCGCCTTGGCCGGGCGGTGTCCGCCGTCGCACAGGCTGTATTAATTCAGTACGGCATCAATAACCTTGAAATTGGGATTTTGCACGAAAAACCCAGGTTTATGTTTATTCAGAAACCAAAAGGGGGGAAAAAAGGCAACTTTATTTAAAGGAGCCCTCAGTGGTGAGGGGGTGAGCGCTGCTCACCTCTCCAGATTTTTGGAGCTGCTCTCTGGCTTCCATGGCAACAGATACTTAAGAGGATGAGGACCCGGAGATGTTCCTTAAAGAGCCTTTTCATTTTGCATATAATTCTAATTACAGATGCGGTTTGTTCATCCGGTTAAGTGGACCACACCTGGAGCAAAAGCCTGGTCAGTGACCCGTCTGCCTCCCCGGGCACTGAAGACCCTCAGGGTGAGGTGAAGCCCTCTTCTGTGAGGCAGCAGAAGCTTACGTCTCATTAGCAAAATGCATTTTCTTCCAGATGAGGGAAGAAATCGCAATTGTTCGCTGTCCTCGCTGGACTCCAGACAGGCCGTTCTGCAGGATGAGGCAGCAGTGACTCTGCCACAGAGCAGGCTGCACATGGCTCCCATGCTGACGAGACGGCCCACGGCCGGGTGAACGGCAGGTCTGGGAGAACCTCACCTGCACGATCTTCGAGGACGGAAACACCTTCAGTGTAGATCTCATGTTAAGTGTGTTCTGTAATACTCTGATTCTCTCAAGCTTAGCGCCACAGTCAGTTATTGGTAAAGTAACTGGTATCTTATCTTTTCCACTGCTATAGACTTCTCAGTCAAAGAAAAGAGAAGGGAAGGGAAGGGGAGGGGAGGGGAGGGGTGGGGAGGGGAGGGAAGGGAAGGGGAGGGAAGGGGAGGGAAGGAAAAGAAGGGAAGGGAAAGGAAAGAAAAGGGAAGAAAAGGAAAGAAAAGGGAAGGGGAGGGAAGGAAAAGAAGGGAAGGGAAAGGAAAGAAAAGGGAAGAAAAGGAAAGAAAAGGGAAGGGAAGGGAAGGGAAAGGAAAGAAAAGGGAAGGGAAGGGAAGGGAAGGGAAGGGAAGGGAAGGGAAGGGAAGGGAAGGGAAGGAAAGGAAAGGAAAGGAAAGGAAAGGAAAGGAAAGGAAAGGAAAGGAAAAAAAGAAGAAAAGAAAAGAAAAGGAAAGAACAGAACAAGTTTCCCTTCTCTCTCCCAGGAAGAACAGCCAGGCCACCCCGAGTGAGGGCTTCCCTGCTCAGGGAAAAGTCACCTGTTTCTCTCCACCTTACAGATGTTGCCTGAATTCGAGCCCCACTCAGTCTCTGGCTGGAAGGGCCCCGTCGTGGGGGTCAGAGGCTCGCCCCCAAGGAGAGGTGAAAGGGTTTTGCTCACCAGAGCTGAAGAAGGGGGCGGGGCTGGACCTGGGCTCCTTGTTCCCCTGGGCCTGGGGAAGGAGATGGGGGGTTGGGATGGGCCCTGCCCCCTGCAGGGCCTGGAGGAAGAATTGCCAGATAAAATACAGAATGTCCAGGTACCTTTGCATTTCAGATAAACAATACAGACAATATTTGGGACAAATTTACACTAAAAACCTTGTTTACCTGAAAGGTAGATTTAGCTGGACATTGACGATTTTTTTTTTTTTTTTTTTTTTTTTTTTGCTAAATATGGAAATGTTAGGAGGCCACAGAGGGAGCTGAGATGAGGTGGCTGCCTGGGTCCTGGCTCTGCTCTGGCTGGGAAGGTCCTGGGGTGAATCTTCTTCCAAATTCTGGTCTCTACCCCAAGTGATTTGGCAAGCAAGTTTAAGGGTCTTCTTCCCCTGGCTGTTCCATTGCCCGAGGCCAGGGGCTCTCTGCTGCTTAGCAGGGTAACTCTCCATTCTGGGACCTGATATGGAAGCCCCTCCAGGCAGGCAGGACAGAAAGGGCACCAGCCTGATGATCAACCAGGTGCCCACCTGGGCTCTGTCCTGGCAACCTGCAAAGCCTAAGTCAAGACTTTAGTGTTCTCTGCATCTTCCAGTCTCTCCTTGCTCCAGAGGGGCTGGGCCAGCCCAGGGCTTTGCAAACAACACTCCACACAGCCCCAGAAGCCCTCGTACCCTTCTCTTCAGTAACCAGCCCAGCGATGCCTGTGTCTGCCTAGACGCTGGGCTTCGCGCTCTGTCTGGAGACAGGGTTCTTCTGCTCCCAGGACTGCTGGACCCCACTGGACTAAGGGACCCCACAGCCCGCCTTTAGTCCCTTCTACCTGCACGGACCTCGGTTCCTCACTGAAGAACCCTCTTCTGCTCACTTTGACTCCTTCGATAAACACTTACTAGGCATCAGCATTCGCCAGGACACCCCAGTGACTAAAGCGGACAGAAACCTTTGCCCTCCTGAAGAGTCTCTTTAAGGGGGAATGACCAGAAAGCACAGGTCAGGACTAAGTCAACTGCAGAGCCGTTGAGAAGGTGAAAGCAGCTAAGGGGAGGGATCAGTGCGGGTTTCAGCGGTGGTTCAGCAAGAGGCAGACAGAGAGCGGAGGGCGCAGCTGAGCACAGAGCACCAGGCAGAGCCTCCGGAAGAAGGAAGACGGTGGTACTTGACCTGAGACTTGAAGGGGGTGGGCGTTGACCAAGGTGCTGGAAGGAAGAGCCGAGGCTGGAGCCCTGAGGCAGTCTGGGGGAGCGAGGGGCTGTGATCGGGTGTGGGAGGGTAGAGGCAGGTGGGGTGGGAGGGGAAGGGGAGGAGTGGGTGAGTAGGGGAGCACAGAGAGGCCAGGGATGACACAGCTGGCTCTGGCTGCCCTGCAGAGAAGAGTGAGGCTGTGAGGCCGGTTCCCAGTGACAGACGGAGGAGACAGGATGGGCTGACTCGGGGTGTACCTGAAGCTCCGGCTAACAGGTGCACCTGCCATACCAGGTGAGAGGACTCCAGGGTGGGGGGTGGGGACTCCCAGATACCTGCTCTGACCTCCTGCAGACAGCTCTGCCCTCAGCTGGGCCCAGGGCCAGGGTACAATCAGAGGACCCCAGGCCCCACGTCTAAGCATTAGGAAGTCTAAATCAAGCTAGAGAACTGATAAATCCTTCCTTCCCTTCTGCTTTCATGATGATGGAGCAGAAAAGTATGTGACAAGCTATGGCTTTTACGTGGCTGAAAGTTGGCAATAAGTCACTGACTGAATTGAATACTCACTGCGCACGTCTGGGGGTCCTATTTACGGGCCAGCAATGTTCGGATAAGTGAAAAAATAAAGACATCTGTAATTCATAAATTAGCATGGACTTTTCCCATAAAACAGACTTTTCTTGCCTCATTTCAGGATAATCATTAAGTTGTATGATCAAGATTTTCACACAATTTGTCTTCTAGTACCAGTAACAATATAAAGAACCCAAAACTAAATTGTACTCAAGTGTATGAAATTTGAATGTACTTTTTGTCAAAAATGTAAATTTTGAGTGTAAAAATAAATAAATTTAAATTATTTTTCATGGTTTCAAAAACTATTTTGCTTCTAAAATTCAAAATTAGCTATTAAATTTAAGAAGCAAAACACATCTGAATTACTGAATTAAATTCAAAGCTAAAATTTTTGTTTAAACTTTTGAAGGTTTAATGAAAACCTATGAAATATTCTGATAAAAATGTAAGTATTTGTGGTTCTCCTGGGCATTGTTCGTCCAGTTGCCACTGCAAAGAAATGACATTTCACATCACGTGGGTCGCGTCTAGACCTACGTATGTGCAAACCTGGCTGTGGATTGTCTAATGTTGCAGTCCGCGCTCCCTGACAACCACGTACCACTGCTGGGAGTGCCATGTCGTCTGGAAGTCTGGAGTCACAAACCCAACGTGAAGACAGTAAGAAGGTGGACACTGGAACCACTGGGGAGTGATACCTCATTACGCTAGACTCTACTGCACTCCTGCCTAAACGAAGGATTTAACAAGTTAATACAGTCGTCTCTGCTCTAACTGAAGCTCTTTGATGCTTAAATCCTCCCTGCGCTCAGAAGCAGCGTCTGTCTCCGACATCGGCTGAGGTCCGCAACGCCCCTCCCTGGCACTCAGACAAAGGCTAGGACAGACAGTGTGGGGGTCCTACGTGGAGTCAGACTTGAGTGAATGGGGAGGTGGTGGTCCTGCCTGCCCGGAGCCAAACCCTGGACCACACGTGTTCTTGAGAAAGTGATGTGTATGTGTCCTTGTGCCCATGCACGCCTAGTGTGGGGTCCTCTAAGTGAGGGGCCGCTGCAGTGTCCCTCTGGCCCAGGTCTGCAGGCAGCACCACTCGATGGACGGACTTGCCATCATCTGAGACGGGGAAGCTGTGGGTGAGGCAGTTTGGGCTGGGGGTAGGAGGGCGTCAAGGTCAGGAATTTGGGTTTGAAAATGTTGAGTCTGAGATGTCTTTTGGATATCCAGAGGGGAGTGTGCGGGCAGCTACGTGAATTAGTCTAGATTCTGTGAGAGAGGCTCAGCCTGAACGGGATCAGTGAGCCATTCACATATGGGGGGTCTGTGGTGCCCTGTGACTGGAAAGGCCCAGCCTGGGAGTGAGGACGACACAGAGGAGAGTCCCAGGACCGAATCCTGGGGCTGTGACATCTAGAGCTGGGGACAACACACAACAGGATGGTCATCATTAGTAACAAAACAGAAACCACCAGTGTTGGTGAGGATGTGGAGAAACTGGGACCCTTACGCACGGTTGGTCAGAAGGTAAAATGGTGCAGCTGCAATGGAAAATAGTATGGTGCTTGCTCAAAACATTACAAATAGAACTGCCATATGATCCAGCAAGCCCACTCCCAGAAGAACTGAAAGCAGCAACTCAAAGAGAGATTTCTGCACCCAAGTTCACAGCAGCATTATTCACAATAGCCAAAAAGTGGAAACCACCCCATGTCCATCAGCAGATGAATGAATAAACAGACATGGCAAATACATACCGTGGAATATTATTCAACCTTAAACGGGAGGGAAATTCTGACACAGGCTGCAAGGTGGATGAGCCTCAAGGACACACGCATGACGTGGAACGTCAGTTACAAGAGGACAAGGGCTGCGCGACTCTGCGCCAGTGAGACGCAGGCATCAGCCGCGTTTCCAAAGTCCACATTATGCCCCTTTGCTCTCATGAAAGCCCTGCGCTGACGCCTGTTTCCGCTAACCTACGGGAACCCAAAGGAAATTTTCACTTCTATGAAAACAGACAGAAAGTAAAATCAGTGTTCGCTGTGTGTTTTGCAGCAGCCGTGGCAGGGGCAGTGCGGCCTGAGCGGCGGGAGAGGCCCCACCCAGCCCCTTCCCCGGGAGCCGCACCCACGTCGCAGCACCCCGCCACCAGAGCTCTCAGCTGTGTCTGTGAGCACCTCCATTTGTTTCGTGCATCCCTTAGCGGGCGTGTCCCAAGGTGGCTGCTTCTTCACTTCATGCTATCTCGGCTTATGAAAGATTCCATAGGAATGCTCTGCTTTCGGATGGCGGGGGAAACCTGTACTTAAGCCAGGCAGGTTCACAGAGACAGAAAGCAAGATCGGTGGTTGCGGGGGCTGCAGGCGGGGAAATGGGGAGTTTTTGTTAAATGGGGACAGAGTTTCAGTTCTGCAGGGTGGAGAGCGCTCTGGAGAAGGAAGGTGGAGCCAGGTGCAGGGTACTGTGTGCTACTGAATACCGCCCAACTGTCCCCTGCAATATGGTTCAAATGGCAAATTTTATGTTTTGTATATTTAACCAAAAATTTTAAAATTAAAAAAAAAAAGAAATTATTTTAAAAAAAAAGAGTTGGGGACAAGATGACATTAGCAGGGACAGAGGAGGGATCAGTGGTGCCCCTTTGGTCCTGGGCCAGGCTGGTTGCCACGGGTCTGCGGTAGGACCATGGTCTGTCCAGTTCAGAACGTCTCGTGCGGTGGCGGGCAGGGGCCTTCACGTCGTCACAGAATGCGATGATGTTTCCTTCCTCCTCTTCTAGGCTTGTCCCACGTACTGCTGGTCGCTCTCTTTCTTGAGATCGCTCCCCGTTTTGGCTCTGAGGCCACTGCCCCTTGCACTCCAACCTCCTCATCAGCCGGTGGACCTAGCATACCTCAACCGGCGTCCTTTCTTCACCCCACTGCCTTGTTATTTCAACACTTGCGTCCAAATCATTCTGAACCTCATTCTCTTGTGTCACTGTAAGGTTTCAGTTCGCCTCCCCCTTGCCAGCCAATGCCTTTCTCCAAATGAGTGACAAAGGAACGGAAGGAGTGGATGATGAAGAAGGGAGGGTCTTCTCATGTCTTGCACCTCCCAAGTCTGCTTCCACCATCACTTCACCCACAGTGGGTGCTTGATACATAGAAGAAACACAGGAGGGAAGACCGGAAGGACACCGGAGAAGAGGACCAGAGTGCTGGTCAGGAGATGTGGGCTCTCACTCAGAAGTAAGAAGCGTGGCGAGTATATTAAGAGGCTAACACGCCACCCGCTGCAATAACGGAGCAGTAGCTCTTAATGTAAGACCATGTGGATGCAAGGAATGCAAGTGCCTTCTGTCACTCTTCAGGGAGTGTCAGTGAATAGCCTTGTGCCCTCTCTGTACCCAAGGGGACCTCTTTAGGAAATAGCCCAAGATATGAGTTTCACACAAGGTCTCAGGTTGTGTGGTCTGAGCTACTGATGATGGTGAATTCGAATAGCCAACACATTTGTTCAAATACCGGTATGTGATTGTTACTATTGTACGTCCCCTCGACTGGCCCACGGGGTGCCCAGATGTTTGGTTAAATATTACTCTGGGTGTGTCTGTGCAGGTGTTTCCGGATGAGAGCAGCATTTGAATCTATAGATTGGGTAAGGCAGACTGTCCTCCCCTTTGTGGGTAGAACTCAAGCAACTTATTGAAGGTCTGAATAGAACGAAAGGCTGAGTCAGGGAGGGCTCGCGCTCTGCCTGGCTGTCCGAGCTGGGGCCCTGGGCTGCGTCTGCCATTGGGCTCAGAGTCAAGCTGGAGCCACACCAGCTTGCCACCTGCAGACTTGGGACTTCCTCAGCCTTTGCAGTCTCATGAACCAGTTTTATACACACACACAGCACAACTGTAATTAGTGGAGTGTTTGTTACTGTTACTTATTAATTTTCCAGTGATCATAGCGGTAGGATTTTGATTGAGAAAAAGAGAGGCGTCCTCAATGACGGCGCTCTGACACGTTTTAAGCTGAAGAGCTGCCCGCGCCCACGTCGCTGTGTGAGCTTTCCACGCTCACTGCCCAGGGACTTTTATTGACGTGGTCAAGGTGGTGTCAGGCTGGCAGAGCAAAATCATTGCTATTTGACTTTCAACTGTGAAATTTTGCAGTAATATTATGAGTTGCTCCCTTTAACAATTGTCTGGCTTACAGATTCCCGGGAAGGTGAGAATGATTTAGAGTTTATGGGGAGCAGAGTAGCTTACTCGTAAAAACGGGGCTGCTGTGAAGGCCAGGGGGGGCGCCGACAGACTGTGCTCTCTTCTCCCGCTCTGACTTTCCTTATTTTCAGCCTCACATCTTTTTTTTTTTTTTTTTTAATAATTTGCTTTGAGTTTTTGCACATCGACAGAATCCATTTGAAACCTTGATGGTTGGAGAATGGAAATGATTTTATGGTTGGGAAAGATTGTCCACAAATTTTTTTTTTTAAAGCAGTGGTTTCTGATTCTGCATTCAGAAAACGCCGCGGTCTCCATACTAAGAAGCCTGCCCAGGTCCGGAAGAATTAGATGAAGGCAAAACGTGGGGCCCAGCAGCGGTAAGCGTGCCTCTGTGACACTGGCAGTGGCTTAGCGAGGGCTTCCTAAGGAACTCTTCCCCTTAAACAGCAGATTTTAGTCTGCATAGAGTTTTAGGCAGTGAAGTGATAGAGTTTCCATAAAAATCCTCCCCACTGTATGAGGCGGCTGCCATGGATATGGAGTCTTGGTTTCAGAAAAACTTTTTTAATATAAAAATGAATTAGGGCCAACAGTCACTGTATTCCTACAGCTATTGTATACATATTTCCCCCATAGATTTGATAAGAGGAAAAATCTTTTTAAAACACCAGCCATTCTTCCAGGCCTTTCCCCTGAAGGCTTTCCTTGCTCATTGGATTGAGCTGCTGTTGTCCCTGCCCTGTTTTGGAGAGCCAGCCCTGTCCTAGGTGGGATATGCAGGTGAGTAGCCAGGAACTCTAGGCTCATCTCCACCTCCTCATCTGTCTCAGGAACCTATGTTGGCTCCCCCGACCATGGTGTCCAGCCCAAGGCTTGCTCGACCCCTGATCCTACACACCCTCCCTCCCCCGCCGCACTCCCTTCCGGGAATTTCATTCCACATGGGTCTTCCCTCTCCATGCACCCCTGGTCCCATCCCAGTTCCCTCTTTGCTCTGTTTTGAGTCCTGACCCCATCAGGAAGACCTCTGGGACCATCTCAACCCATGGAGTCTAATTCTCTGTTCTTCAGTAGCATTAGTTCGTAATTGGTTCATGGGTCCATTTGTTCATTGGTTTGTTTATCCATCAAATGTTTATTCAGCCCCTCAGGCATCAGCACTGTTTTAGGTGTCCAGGATACACAGGTGAACAAGTCACAGCCTTGTGCTTTCAGAAGACACTGTCCCATTAGCACCAGGTGAGAGTGAGGAGGGACAGACACTGTCATGGCAACGGGTTGTCTGGCTTTGGGCTTTGGCTGGAGCCCTGAGTCCTTTGCAGATGCCTGGGAGGTAAATGTGCAGGAAATGTCTAAGGCCAGGTTGGGCTGGGCCCGGGTCCTTGGCCACACTGAGGTTTTGGCAGACTGACCTTGGCCGCAGGGACCCGGGAAGCTGGCAGCAGAGACAGGCAGAGCCTCCCGCCGCTACCCAGGTGTGAGATGGTTCAGTCAGATGAAGGCCCTGGTGGGCGGACTGGAGAAAAGAGCAGACCTAGGACTTCGTGTACGTATCTGGGGAGACGCCACAGCTGGCAGCAGAACAGGAGAGGAGTGGCTTTCTATCAGAGACGGTGTTTTCCATTCTGTCTAAAAATGAACATGACCATTATCCATCTACTTGTTCTTTTATGTAATCAACTAATTAACTCTGACTGTTGATCACCACCTGGTATGTGTCTGGGCCAGAGGGCCACGTATCACAAAGACCAGTCCTGCTCTCGGCGAGCCTACAGTCTAACTGCAGAAATGGCTGCGTCGCAGCTGCATGTCTGCAAAGAGAAGCGCCGCCACGTGCCAAGGCTCAGGGGGCGCCAGGCGCTGGGGCTGCTGGTGACCTTTCACAAAGCCCTGGCGCTCCAGGGTAAGGGCAGTTCTGGTGAGATGCAAAGCAGGACACTGGCTACCAGGCCTGGAGTCAGGAGACAGGGCAAAACTGGCTCCTGAAGTTATGAGAACATTCGATGACTGATAGGAAGGCATTCCAAAGAGCTGTGTGATCCTTCCTCAAGGAAGCCAGCGATTTAAGTCCCCGTCACGGTTAGGGGCTCCGGTGTCGGCATTTCCACTCCCATGATCATGCTCCCTTGCAAACCTCCGGGGGTCAGGTAACAGTATCTCCATTCCACAGATGGTAAGACCGAGGCTTCGTGCGGGTCGGGGGCTAGCAGAGCGGGTGGAGTAGGACACGCTGGAGCTGGGATGAACCCAGACCCCTCTCTGGAGCTCCTCCGGGGGTGGGACGCTGCCACTTTTGTCCTCTTGTAACCGCCAAAACCAACCCAGGAATTTCATTATTTAAAGGTTATTGTTGGCTCCTTAACAAACACTAGTGGAAGTTTCTGTTGGCAGAGTTTGGCTTAAAGGAAGCTACAGTTCACCAGCTCCAATCACTGGACAAAGAATTCAGGGGCAGCCTGAAGACACCAGGTGCAGCCATGGACCCTGGAGGGGATGGAGGGAGCACACCTAGAAAACTGGTGTTTGGTTGCTAATTAAAGAAAAAAAATTTAATCTTATTACTAAAGTATCTTTTGAATTAGACATTCAAATAATAGTACTTACTGCTTAAGGATCATTCTGCTGAAGAACGAAGTAAAATGTGGGCACAGGAACATTTCGTGAAAACATAATCGTTAAACTGCATCAGATTACGTGCCAATTATTTTCATTTCTATGTTATTAAAAGTTGAGAGATAAAATAAAAAAGAATTTAAAATGAATTCCCCAACTTTCAGTTTCCAAAATGAGATTTACAAGTTATATGTTGGTAAATATGTACCTTGCGGTAGTGATTAGATCGTCTTGATTTCTGGGGACATCACTGAGAAATATCGCATTTGTCAAAACTCCCAGTTTTTAACGCCTTTGTGGGTTGCGGGCCCCCAGATCGTTCTTCATTCTCCCCGCTCCCTCGTCTCTGTGCTGATGCTCCATCACACCCAGCGGCACGGGAACCCAGAGCCCGTTTCTGTCATTCTCCGGGCATTTCCGCCTCCCTCGGAGCACCCACTTTTTCTTCTGTGCACACGATGCCATCTATCAAATCCCTAAACAGCTTCTCGCTCTGCCTTCTAATGCCGAGCATGGTGCTTTGTTTTGCACAGCAATCCAGTGTCAGAAAACAGTTAGTGATGTCAGCGTGCGGGTACCATTTCTGAAGCATCTCTGTTACTGAGAATCTTCGAGGTAACATGACAAAAGTGCACACCGGGCCTTATCTTGAGAAGCTGCAGAAGGAGGACTGGCCTTTTGATAAATGCTTTCTGGTAGCTGTCTTTAAGGAGCTAATGTTTCAAGCTTAGAGAGAGAGAGAAAAATAGAGAGATTTCTAATTTTTCAGGTAACTAATGACTTAAACGGAGGAAACAGATAATTTAATAAATCTATTTTGGCACACGGTAAACCACATCTGCCCGGTTCTGGTGTCAAGTCAGCTTCCCTCTGATTCGCAGCAGAGGTGTTTTCGTTTGGAGGATTGGATTATTTTTGAATTCTACTTATTATACTAAATTGAATATCATATTATGAAATCCATTTCAACTTTTATGGACGGCCCTGCCTCCTCCAGGGGCTTCTTTAGGCATTTGGTTTATTGGGGAAGAGTCATTTATTCCCTGCAACGATGCCCTCGGTGCTGGCACATTACAGCAAAGAAAATAAGCCACAAGATTCAACTTCTCATTGCGGAATGGTATCAGCTTACATGATTTTCTTAAAATAATGAAAACTGTTGGAATATGACATCCTAGGGAAGGAGAGAAGGTCCGTGCATAGCTAATCAAAGTGTTATCATCCCAGAAACATACTCGTAATGTGACCTTTGTCAGCTGCCTCACAGTGAAGAAATCCTTTCAAAAAAGCAGAAGTTTCCAAGGAAGCATCATAGGCTGGAAGAAATCCTCAGAAAAGAAATCGCATTTTCAACAAGAGAGCCTCCCACAGCCAAGGCTGCACTCAGGGGAGTACTGTGACCCTCTTGCCGTTGTCTTAAACTGTCGAAGTCTGACTCCTTTTGGATTTTTGAACAATTCAAAAAAGATACTTTCATAAACAGTTTCGTAAATGACAGCGTCTCTAATTCCTTGGCTTTTGAACAGTGAGCTGAGCGTTGCACAGGGGCTGATGGAGAATTTCTCCCGAAGCCATAAAGCAATCTAGGAGGTAAGCTGCCAAGCTGTTAACACAGAGAATGGAAATGGAAATTCTCCAGGATTCTCCTGGACCCTCCTCCTCCACTCTGCTCAGCCTGAGGCTTGCCGACTGGCGCCGTGTATCTTGATGTTCGTATCCCATTTCAGAAATGTTCTGACGTTATCTATTTGGGAGTTTGAAAAATAGTATAAACCCCCCAATGCATTTGAGCACACATTTCAGCACAGCAATCGCAATACCCATTTCCACTGACGCAAGATGCAGGCTCGAACCCAATTCCAGTAGCTTCATTTCTAAGTTGATGGAAATCCGGAAACCTTTTCGGTGGCTAACAAGGTAAGAAGAGCCTGGCTCCCTCCTTCCTGAATGTCACCCCACCCCTGTCATGAGCCCTCCCTGGTGCTCAGCAAGCAGAAGGCTGGGGCTGGAGAATATGTATGAAAGAACAAATAATCAGGAAAGATGAGCTGGGAAAGAAGTTTTACATCGCAGAACTGAAAGGAAATGAAACAGTGAGGATTTGAAAAATGCGATGTAGTAGAGGTTTGTCCATTAAAAGTGACTGCATGTCTCTGAAAGAGAGCAGAAATAAAATGGCTGGAATGTGTTTACTTCTTGAAAGAGTCAGGCTCAATTCACAAATGGCAAAGCTCACTGAGTCCAAAGTGACCGTTCACGTTAGAGCTAGCCGTGGACGCCCCAGGGTGGGGCGACAGGAGGGCTGCGAGACGAATGGCCCCCAAATCGCCTCTCCTTTCGTGTTTAGACTTCTTCCAGTTCATGTATATCACACAGGTCCGGGTAGATGCCAAAGCGAACACATTCCAGTTACTATTTCTAGCTTGTTAATAATCAAGTTACACTTCTCCAATCATTGACATTCTCAAATGCTACAAATGAAAATCAAATTTGCAAGGGGCAACACATTCAGGGAAGTCGTGTCTGCTGCTCCTTTCTCAGCCCGAGAAAGACAAGTTTTTAATCAGCAGTCAACTCTGCAGTCTTTGGAGCTGGTTTAAACTAAGTCGGCAACTCTGATTCTTTTATTTGAAGAACAAATAGCAGGATAAAACTGCTAAGCCCTAGAAATACACCATCATAACTTGCCACCAAAAGATTCTAAATTCCTCCATTCAAAATGCTAACAGAGTCTTTTCTCTGTGTGTCTCTCTCTTCCGCTCTCACCCTCCTCTCTCTTTGCTCTTCCTTTTCCCCTCCCCTACCCCAATCCTATACTCTTAGGAACTGGGGCCACCCTTAGGAACAGTGACCCCTGGGGATCAGTAACTCTGGGAAGTCCCAGCTCTGCCATTTCACAGCTGGGTAGCTTTGGACGAGGAGCTTGACTGCTCTAATCCTCACCTTCCTCACTATAAAGCGGGTGCAGTGACACTCATCTCACACACCTGAGAGGTTTTTTTAAAAGGATAACACATGTAAGAACAGACAGCACCATGACTGGGGGACACTTGTAATGCTGAAGACTCTTGGTTCCAAGTGACAAAAATGCAAGTCGAACTTGTTTATTCAAACAAAAGAATTCACTGCCACACAGAAATGACAAGTCCAGGGCTGGCTAGCTGCAGATCGGGCTGGGTCCTGGGGCTCAACAGTGTGGTCTGGGCCATTTCTCTTTAAGGATCCCCTCCAAGCAAAGAGCCACATGGTCCCTGCTTGGTGCCCCAGCAGGAAATAACTGAACACCTACCCAGGCAAGATCCTGACTAGACCAGCATGATGACTGCTGGGAGATTCACCACATACAAAGCAGACAGCAGAGCCTGAAGGAGAGAGCCAGGAATGCCCTCCCATGAAGTTCAGTGAATGCAGTTCCCATTCCTGGACCACTTCTACAAGGCAAAGACCAGGGCATAAACAGTTCTAACGCTCGCTGCTGTGTGACCTTGGCAAACTACCCAACCACTCTGTTTCCCCACGTGCACAATGGCGATAAGGATATGACCCACCTTTTATGGTTATTGGGAGGATTCAAAAGATGATGACTGTCAAGTACCCAGCCGAGGGACTGCTTCTTAATAAGCCATTGATGATACTCAGCTATTATTACTGTTATATTAATTTCTCTGAGTTCAATTTAATGAATCCAATAAAGCGCTAATTAGGATGAATCCCTAAGACAAAGAGCAGAGGCACAATCTAGCAATGCTTTGCTTGGCCTTGTGGGGTGGTACCCCACTCTAAGAGAGCGTCCTGGGTGGGCACCAGGTGTCTCCACTGTTGAGCCTCATGAAGTAGGTCCCCTGGCCAGACTCTCTAGGGGGCTCCACGGCATAGCCACAGCTATTGGCAGAGACCACCTCCACTGTTGTGGGGGAGCTGGGCTGGGGGGAGCCCGGCCCCTCCCCGCCTGCTGCCCCTGCCCACCGTCCACACAGCCGGTGATGAGCAGTTTTGAAGACTGGAGAGACGGCATGTGAGTGTGCAGTGCCGAGCCTGGCCTAGCACACAGTAGGTGGACATCACTGTGAGCTGGGAGGGGACCGGCTTGGCGGCTCCCTGCCTCACTGTAACCCTGCCCTTTTCACCTCTGTTCTCCTGACCACACAGGTGCATGTGCCCCCTGGGATGATGCTGCCTCATTCCTTCAGCCACCATGATTGGTCCAGAGCTTGTTACAGTCACCTGTGTTGGGCCAATCAAAGCCCTTCCCTGGGACTTTCTCCAGGGGAAGCAGGGTGGGAGAATCTGTTTCATCTCTGGGGAAGCAGAGGTGGAAGGATGGAACTCTGAGGTCAAGGGTAGAGACGTGGGTCATGCCTGGAGCTGAAGAAGAGAGGAGAGCTGGCTGGGTCCCTGCTGTCACGGAGTCCCCCTTCTGCCTCTTCTCGGAGGAGCTGGCGGGGGGGGGGGGTTGGCTTCCCCCATTTGCACAGAAGGAGCCCTGACAACTGGTAAGGCCCCTCCTGGGGAGGGAGCCACTCCAGCTTCACAACTCCCCTCCCTCCCGCGTGAGGAATGGGGACTCTGCCCTCCCATCCAGCGGCCTCCTGGACCGAGGAGGGCTGCTTCTCCTGTGGTGGCCGGGGAGACAGATGGGAGGGCCGCTCCCAGGACCTCACTCTCCGTCACTCCTGACCCCCCAGATTACCCTGGGTCATCCCATGCTAGCAGATAAAGGGGCCATAGGCCAGGCAGCACCTCACCATCCTCACCACCAGTTCTGCCACCTGCGTGGTCATCACGTCCCACTTCTGCCTCACGTTACTTTGAATGAATGGCTCAGGGCGCCGGGGCTGGGCTGCAGAAGCTCGCCTCGCAGGGAGACAGCACTTCTTCTCCAGGTTAGGATTTTGGAGGCTGAGACAGAGCACTGGTTGTGGCCGGCTTTCCTGTCTGAATTCTCATTTGCAGTTTCCCAGGCAGACGTGAATGGGGCCAGATCACAATCTCAGCATCAAGATCCCCACACCTCTGGCTTTAATTTCCAGTCGCAGAAAGCCAGGCGTGGCTGGCTTCTCCCCGAAGGACAGAGGTGGGGGCCGCCAGGGGCGCACTCCCCAGCCCTTCACACCACCTACAAGATTCTGCCCGAACTGCCAACGGTGCGTTACAAACGAAGCCCTTCCTAAAAATGGATCCAAAACACTTTGTAATGAGTTGAAGGAGCCGCCTTCAAACGGGCCAGCATCTAACAGAGTCCTGGGTCCTGAGTGATCCGCGCTCAGCCGGCCCAAAGCAGGCTGGGAAAACTTCCCCCAAAGCGTTTCCCTGTGCAGGAGTGGTTCTCTGAGCAATCTCTGCAGACACACCTTCATCGGAAGAGCTGACTTGTATTCACTTGTTTACATATATTTACACACATCACATACACTTCCTGGATATTCAATGATCTGAAGTCGCCACATTTTGGAAGGAACAGCTATGTATGATTTGGGGTGACCTTTGTCCACCAATCACTGGACAACTGGATCCAAATCCCACAAGAGGCAGGGTGCGCTCCCTGCGTGGGGGTTTCCCCCAGTAGAAAACGTTGCTGTTCCTGCTCTTCTGGCCCGGCCTCACACCATCCCTGCAACCCCAGCGGACCCCTGGCAGTTCACCACGTCCGCTCTGGGCGGGGCCGCCCACAGCACAAGGGATCCTCACTGCAGGGAGGGGCCTTCCTTTGCATCCCCACGGCCCCAGCCACTGCTCCAGATTGCAAGCCCCATTTCCTTATCTGTCTACACCACTCCACTGTGATCACCACGGGGGCTGCACCAAGTCCGATTAAATGCAGCATCTCCAGCCCCTGCCCCTAGCAGTAAGCAGGCCAGCTAAACCAGGTCTCAGTAAGTCTTGAATGGAAGTGTCCAGGCTGCCTCTGGCAGAGCCCGCCCCAGCCCAAGGTGAGCCTGAAGGGGCTCCAGGTACCAGCAGAAGCGCCGAGAGGCTCCTGGGCAGAAGGATGGTTTTGCCTCTTTGTAGGAAGGCAAGAGCTAAGCATGCCTAACCTTCCAGGTGGGGTCGCACCTCCCTCCCTTCCTCCACCCTGCACCCCTCCTGTCCCCTGTCCACCCCCACAGCCCTCCCCCTGCCCTCTCTCCTGCCCACTTGTAGACCTCCCTGCTGTGATCACAGCACAATGGCTCCAGCTATGCTGAGAACTAGTGCAGGTCAGAGTGCAGTCAGAGACACCCAGAGCCCACCCCCAAGTCCTGAGGGCCCCCCTTCCCTCCTGCAGCATGCTCTGTGCTCCTGCCCTCACGTGCTGGTTGGCTGCACCACCCAGGTCCAAGGTGCAGACTGGCCAGCTCTCAGCTTCAACCTTCATAAGAATACTGGGGCTGAGAAAATCAATTCTGTTAATAGGTGAAGCTCTCCGCTGGAGATGCTATCCTAAAAGAAAACCACATGTAAAACACTTAAAGTGGCGAGCTCCGTAATGTTTCTTTTGTTACACGACCCTCACACGTTTGTCCGGAGTTTGGGGCTTTCAAACCACACAAGGTTTTATGTGATCGTTACAAAATCCCTTCTTTTCCCAAAGGCAGGGTAGTAAGGATTAAGTTTGACTACTGAAGACAGCTTTGTTGTAAATGGTCTCTAAGTTCACAAAAGTAAAAGCTTGGAAAGAGAGGCTTATTGCACAAATTTCTTGGGTTGCAAATCACTGGAAGGAACCACGTGTCGTGTTCGCTTGTCTAACCTGAAAGTATCCATTTGTATATTTCAATAAATGATGCAAATTAATGCCATTCCCAGTGCCCACAAGAAAGCTGGTTTATCTTAAAGGACATCCAGGGAGGCCCGTGAAAAAATCAGAATAAAGTTGAACATACACTCCTGTGGTTTTTCCCCTTTTGTAAAAAGTCATTTGTGGGACTCTGTGTCCAGAGAAGAATGGGGTATGATTTATTCATCTGAAGATGGGAAACCCTAAAGGAACCTCACCCATCTGGTCCAGTGCTGTCATCCTACAGACAATTCAGGTGGACTGCACAGTGAGCCTGCACTCCAAGTCTCCTGACCCTGTGTTCCTGACCCACCAGGCTGGCTCCCAGATTCGGAGCCACACTTGTGCTGCTTAACAAATGGGACGTGCAGGTAGGTGAGACGCCATAAGGGAATGAGGCATGGGGGGGCTCTGGACAACACGATTTGAGTTTTTTAAAATGACCCCCAAGAAGGAAAGAACTTACCAGCAAGTGCAGAGTGCGCGGATTTTAGTTCTGTTCATGGGACAGTCCACGATACCACATCCTCAAGTCTCAGTCCTCAGCAGGGCCAGTCCTTGGGCAGGGCTGGCGGTCTTTGTGCTGTCCCCCTTGGCTCCCAAACCCTTATTTGGCTCTTGATCCTGGACCCCCTTGTGAAGACAGCAGCAGCTTCTGTCAGCACCCCCAGCAGGGAGCCCTGCTGAGCTGAGCCAGGTCCATGCATCTTCTCTGGCTGCTGCACACTCCCCTCCCTCTCACCCACCCTCCCCAATGCCACGTAATCCACCGATACAGTCACCAAGCTGGCCTTTCTTTCCTGGGGTGGGAACCAGAGATGTTAACAATAGCTAGTCTCTTTTTACTAACAGCTTAGGAATTCATATTAAAAATACTACTCAGGTAAAAATGAAAGTAGGATTTACATATTAACTGTAAAGCTACATCTCAGCACACTTGTAAACATCTTGATTCAGTTTTTGTGTTCTTTTCCCTTTTCAGCTCTGCTGGGACCCCAATTCTGACTGTGTCCTGGTAGCAACAGATCATAAGAACAGGTGGATTCTAGGCCTTGGTGTTTGTACATGTCCTACATGCAGTAGATTGTTGAGGTCCTCTAAGCAAACTTTCATTAACGATGTTAACCTGCTGAGTGAGACGAATCACAAATACCAATGTATGAACTTTGGCCAAATCCCAAAAGAAGAGCTGTACATCCTGGGAAGGCAAAAATTTCTTTCCCATTAATAAAATGGGATACAGGAGGCCCCATAGCATAGCATGGTGGCGTAGAACACATGGGTTCGGGATGGGACCGCTGAAATTGCCAGAGGGCATGTGACCTCTCTGAAACTTCAAGGGATGACTCCACTCACTGGGGTCCTTAGCCAATCAGATTAGAAGGAACGTATATTGTTTCCCAGAGCGGCCAAAGGAAGTACCACGATTGGAGGCTTGAAACAACAGTCGTGTATGGGAGTTCACAGTTCTGGGGGCCAGAAGTCCAACATCAAGGCGTCCACAGGGCCATGCTTCACCTGGAGGCTCTACGGAAGGATGTGTTCCATGCCTCTCTTCCAGCACCCGGGGTCCCAGGGGTTCCTTGCCTTGCAGAAGCATCACTCCCCTGTTCCACTGTTGCACGTGGTTCTTCCTGTGTGTCTGTCTTCACGTAGCCTTCTGCTTCTAAGGACACCAGTCATACTGGGTTAGGAGCCCATACGAATGACCTCATTTTTACCTGGGGCCTCTGTAAAAGGATCTTATCTCCAAATAAGGTCACATTCTGAGTACTTGAGACTAGGATTTCAACACTCTTTTGGGGTACATAATTCAACCCATAATAAAGTCCACATAACAGCAAGCAGTGCCCAGCACCTCTGCTCTTACTAAATAGCCACTGACACTGGGTGTGTCTAGGTACTGCTGACTGGGCAGCATCTGAGGGGTCCTGGACGGCGAGGGACCCGGTACCAGCACTAGAGGCTGACCCCGTTTGCTGATGCATCGAATCCAGATGAGCTCTGCACAGCCCCTGCCCTCTGGGAGCGGCCGCAGTGGAGTGGCCTGTGCTCCAGGCACGCAGCCTCCCCAGAGCGGGAACCAGTAACACGGTTACTGGGTGCACCTGCCGCCGGGCCTCCGGACCCGTCCTCGCCCCACACCTGCCCTGGCGCGCGGCAGACAGCGCACATGTAGCGCTACGGCGCGGACATTTGGTAAACCGAGGCACAGAGCAAAGGCAGGAAGGGCGTGGTCCAGCTGTGCCGGTCGGGAGGGCCTGCTGAGGCAGAAGCGCCTGGCGACGAGGCCAGAGGGACTGCGAGCCAGAGGGCCAGGAGGATGAGGGCCGGGCCGCGTCAGCCCGTCCGAGGCTGCGCAGAGCGGCGTCCGCCCGAGCGCCGCCGCACTGGGCATGCTCCGATCTGGGCGAGCGCGCGCAGGCCGGAGGGGGCGCCCACCCTCAGCCCCGCCCCCGCGCCCGCCGCACTCCAGGCCCCGCCCCCGAGCTCCGGCCCCACTTCCCTCCTTCCGGGTTCCGCCCCTCTCTGGGCCCCGCCCCCGAACCTAGGTCCGCCCCGCCTCTGCGCGTCCCCGCAGCGCTTCCGCCGCGTCCCCCGCGCGCCCGCCCCGATAGCCCGACGTCAGGCCCCGCCCCCAGCCTGGGCCCCGCCCCGGTCCCGCCCCCGGCGCCCCGGACGTGCCCAGGCTTCCCGCGCTGGCTCAGCTCTGCGCGTCCCTGTGCTCTCAGCTCCTCGCGGTCGGCGGCTTAGGCAGCGCGGTGAGTGTCTCGGTTGCCTTACTCCAGCAAAAGTTCGGGGCTCTCCCAGGGGAGAGCAGGCGTCTGGAGGCCGTGGGACAGTCCAGCCTACAGTGGCGCTACGGGCGCCCCCCCTTGCCATCGTGGTGCGGCCCACTCTGACTCCCAACCTCTCCTTACGTGCCCCAGGTGTGACCAGGTATGCCCAGGTGTACCCAGCCTTCCCCCAGCCTCTGGTCTTTGACCACGTTGGATGCCAGTGTCCTGGCCTAGGGGTTGTGGCCGCTCCTCACAAACGTCTAGTTGGTCAACACCTTGGAAGCCTTCCCTGCCCGCCCTCCTGACCTGCACTGCTGACCAGCGCCAAGGGCCGGCTCCTCTGCCTTTTGTTCCCAAGAAGCTTCCAGAGCCCCTACTCTGGCCCTTCCTTGCTGCAGGCCTTTAGCGTACAACTTGTTCAGAACCCCATTTCCTCTTCCTTGCTTGAGACAGTGTGAGGGGAAGACCAAGTTCTGGGGGCCTCTTTGTTGTGGCTGGTGTTTGTATGCAGTGTGCCCTAATTGCCTCGGTAAACACTAACACTGAGAGGAAACACGTGGAGTGTGAGAACCGTTTACAACCGACACCGTAGTTCGGTAATAAACACTGTAGAGCAGCTGGAAACTGCATTCCTGGGTCCTCGGGTTCATCGTTTCCTGCATCTCGGGATGGTGTTTGCTGTTGGTGCCTCAGCTCAGTAGCTGACTTTCTCTGCTGGAAGCACATGTCCGTGTGAGCACAGCTTCTGCTTGGCTGGGTAGACAGTCATCCAACCAGGGGCAGAGGGAGACTGGCTGGCCCAGAGAGGGGTCACCACAGCGGCTGGCAGCAGAACGTGAAGAGCTAAGGATGAGACGGGTGGTTTCCATACTCACCCTAAGAGTGTCTAAGTCAGGCCCTCCTCTCTTCCCCACCCTGTGATGGGAGAGGGTTTTGTTGTTTCCATGATTCCCTCAATGGAAACACTCAGGGAGGTGCAGAAGACGAAGAAGAGCCCCCGAGCACACTCTGGGGGTGAAACAACTTTGAAAAAGCAGTGTCAGAGCCGCCCTCTTCACCCACCTCCACCCCCAGCTGGGGGTTAATACATTAGCTCAGACACTTGCCCCGTGAGGCAGGCCACACTAAGTCTACACCTGCTGAAGTCCAGCACCTTCCCGCCACCACGGAGAGCTGGCCTTGCTCTCCATTTCTTCTTGGGCTCTTGTTTGGAGTCAGGATTTGAGTGGTGGAGTGGTATGTGTTACAGTCGGGCTGCACAGGCCCCAAGTGCAGAGCTAGGCTAAGGTACTTTTCTAGGTGAATCTTCTTTTCATGAAAACAAATCTGTGTTACACAAACTAAATTTAACGAATGTTATTAAGTGCTGCTTTAAAGAGGCTTCGCTGCTGGAGAGCAGGGTTTAAAGGAAGAAAGCCAAGTGCAGACACAGTGGTTAGCATCTTCATCTTGTTCAGCTGCTGAGATGCTTAAAGCTCTCTTTTCCTCTCTGTTTGGGCCTTGCTTGGATATGGGTGAGCCTCACCTGGGCCTTACCTTCCCTGCGGGCCTGCTACTCCACAGTGTCCTGCGCAGGTGTCTCGGGGCCGTCTGTCCTTCCCTCAGGGACGGGGGTGGGGGGTGCCTGAGGAAGAGGTCAGCTTCCCCGGGGTTGCTGTGGGCTTCCTCCTCCAGACCTCTTCTCCTCCTTCCTCAGGAACCCCAAACAGTTTACCCTTCTCAGTGTTGGCTAATAAAGTCAACTTACTAAATTGCCTGTGTCCTTATTTTGCAGAGGACAGACATTTAGAAGCCAGCGATTCAGACCAAACCTGTTGTATTCCAACTCCCTTTTCTGGGGCATCCATGCCGTTTTCAGTTTATAGTATATTCTCCTTGGTAGAAAAAAAGGAAGCAATATACTGTTTTCTGAATTCTCTTTCCAGTAGCTGTCCATTAGCGTTAGTGTCAGGTTCGTTTCCACACTTCACTCCGGCCCACCCACCTCTGTGGCCACAGTGTGAAGCCCTCTTCTAGATCCACTTTCCCTGAGGCCTCTGATCTCCCGTGGTGTCTCTGGCACCGGGCTCACCTGGCCCCCGGCGTGGTCGTCCCTGACCCTCTGCTTCCTGGACTGGGTAGTCTTCTGATACAACTAGCTTCTGGAAGCCCTTGGGTCTTTTCACAGAACATTATTTAAGTAAAACCTGAAGATTTAAAAATCAGGGACATATAAACTAGTATTACCCTGGGTGAGAGTGGCCTTTTCGTATGCACTCATGATAAACGAGCTAGCCCAGGGCCCATTCTTGGTTTGAAAGTGTGTGCGGCTTATCTGGGTGGGGAGGGGGCTTTGAGCCGGGCAGGATGGCTCGTTTTCCCTTGGTTGACATCCGTTTTCCCATTCTCTTAGCTCTGGAGGCCTGTCTTTGGTACAGGTAGATGAAAGTTTGAGATCCACTGTTACAGGCAAAATACTGCGAGATGTGTGTTCTGTGGCATTGGGGTAACTGCAGGTCAGTGGAGAGAAATAATCTAGTTTTCTTTTAAAATTTCTTAAAAAAATTAACGCGAATGAAGAGCTTGTATAGGAGGCCACGGGGCTTGGGGAAAACTGTCTTGAATACACGGGGATACAGTGAATGGCTCACTCCTTTATAGAACTTAAAGTGAATTGTGTAAGAAGAGGAGTAGGCCATTTTTGTGACCTCTGTAACCTTTGAAGGGCTCCACAAGGTTTTGGCAGCTGTGGTTCACGGTGGGCTGGTCACAGACAGCGTCTTGCCAAGGTGCTTGGAATGCCCGGCAGTTAAGCCAGGCCAGCGCCCCACTCCTGGTGTCAGCTGCAGCTCGGGCACTAAAGAAGTAGGCTGCCCCGGGGGCCACTGACACATCCCTGACGTCCTGGGCCACGTGCTAAATGCTGACACTTGTTTTTGACCCCACAAGGTGTTTTCAGTTAGACTGGGGGCTTAGCAGAGGAGTGGGGGTAGGTCTCCAGGCCTCATGTCCCCTTGTGTGCGCCCCCGCCCCCAGCCCCAGAGTAAACTCGTTTGGCGTGTGATGCAGCTGCGATAAAACCAGTTACAAATTCTGCAGAAACATTTTCTTACCAGTTGTGAAATTTGTTGCCGTGTGTTATGTGTGTGACCGTGAGAGGAATTGGGAGAGAGCTATAAATGCCTGGGACGTTCCCTCGACTCCTGGGGAGGCTTTCTTGTTAGGATAATTTCCTGCCCAGAACACTTGTGCAGTCAGCAGAGGACCCAGTCCGGGGGTGACACTGAACGCGCGGTCCACCAGTGGCACAACTCGTAAAAGCAGGCACTTGTTAAATCTATTTGTTTTTATTATAGACATCGATCTGCCAGTCGCAATAATGCATTTATGGACATTTTTCTGCAAGCACAGCGCTGGTGGCAGTTTTTACTGACAAATTGAGTCGTATGGATAGCAGTTTAGAAAACTCTTACCTTATTGACAGATCTGGCAGCCCCAGCACTGGGTGTTCAGAGGTTTCTCGGTGGATGAAGAGAGCGAATTGAATCTTGGGGCAAAATATGGGATGGGATGTTTAAATGTTGAAATTTAACAAGTAGCTGGTAATTATTTCTCATTTGTTTTTAAACTTTGGGGTACAAGCTTACCCCACAAACAAAAGAACTGAAAGTAAGGGCCGAGGGTGTCGCTTCAGATATGGCCCTCTGGTTGGTGTGGTCAGTAAGGGCCGCCCCTGAAATGTGGGCCTGCTGGGATGTGCGTGAGCAGGAGCGAACTGTGTTTCTTAAAAGGTACTCTGAGCCCTGCCAGTCTTGGAAGTACCGAGGGTGCTCGTTAAGAAGGCAGGTTATCCGGCCTTTTGTCAGTCCTGCTGGATCAGTCCCCAGGGACCTGTGTCTTTGCAAGCTCCCTGGGGGCCCCTAATGTTTGAGCATCTCTGGGGCAGCCTTTAGGGTCATCTGAGAAGCAGGGCCCTCCAGCCCACAGGCTCGGGAGTGCCCCTTCCAGATGGACCCATCGGCAGCTGGCCTCGTTCTGAGTTGCCTGTGCTTTTGGGTCTGTGTACAGTTTTGTAACTCCTCAGAGACATGTGAATCTCTTTGAATTGCAAAGCCAACATGTTATCATAGCGTTACAGTTTTCGGTCTTGTGGTTATGACAGAAGATGCAGATGTTACCAAAACTTTAGCATTAGTTTTACAAACAAAGTGAAGCATGGACAGCCGTGTTCTGTTTCACTCCCGTCTTTCCTTCTGGATGGCTGGCCGCGCCGTTCCTCCCTCTGGGTGGAAGCATTTTCATGGTGTCAGGTGAGGGTTAACCTTCATGTATGCAACCAGATACAGTTTTGGGAAACTGAACTGAGTTTTTATTTATTAAGTGCCAGAGTTGCGTTGGGGAGAACACATGGGGGGATTCTGGCGGTGCCGTTTACTAGCCAGGTGGGCAGCTGTTAACCCCCTGGCTGCCTCCTCATCTCTAGGTTGGCAATGGTCACTGACTTTGTCTACCTGGATGAGCGTAAGCACGTGAAACGACTGATGAATATTTTGTAACATACTAAGCACTGCTGGATAGAAATTTTAATTTGGAAACATAGTCTCATAGAAGGATGAGGCTAACTGGGGAAAGGGTGAGGAACTAACCAGTCATGGTTTCCTTCCAGTCCAGTGAGCTTCCTTGTTTTCCCTCCAGTTCAGTCAGCAGCCGTGTCCCTGTATCCCACTCCGTCCAGTCAGCATCCTGGTTCCCCCCAGTCCAGTCAGCATCCTAGCTCTACGGAATTCCCTACCCAAGCCCTCATTTGTGGTGCTGTACACGGGGTTAAGGTTGCATCCTCTGTGAACAAGACTGATTCAGTTTGGACCCTGCTCCACTAATGACTGTCTGTGACCTTGAGTAAAGTCACATAACGTTTCCTGAGCCTTGGTTTCTCCAAAAATCAGGAAGATGACATTCCTAGTCCTAGGACTATTGGAGGATATTGGGACAGAATCCCATTTGGGGAACAACCCAGGTCTGGCCCGTGGTGAGCCCTGTATGATAATTGTTGACATTTGTTAACTCAGGCACAAAACTGTTTCTGCTGGAGGCAGGACGAGAGATGGGGTCTTCAAGTTTTGCTCCACCGCCGAAGACATGCCACGCTTGTGTCTGATTCCTTGTGGCAGGACCTTCCTTTGGTCTGGAGCCTCATGATTTGCCGGATATCTACAGTTCCTTCTGTCTCTAAGGAGGTGGTTTGCCCGGCTGCCTGTTTCTAGTTTTTTACAATGGATGGTTCGGGAGTGGCTGAAGTGGCCGGCCTCAGGGTGCTTCCCACCCAGGTGGCAGTGTCCGAGTGTGCAGGTGTGTGGTGCTGAGGGCCAGCGTGTACTCTGTGGGCCCAGAGCAGGTGAGCTTAGCAGCTGTGTCCCCAGTGGGCCTGGCTCCGAACGCCCAAGTCCCTGTCTTCTGGGAGGCTTGACATCAGTCGTCTGTTTGCTGGAGAGAATTTCCTGGAGGAGAGACACCAAGTCTGACACTGTTGATGGCTGGGAACCAGCAGCGACATCCGCACCTGAGTGAGGGGACCATGCTGCGAGGGGAGTGCGGTGCATTAGGTAAGCTCCATCAGAACAAGAAATCCTGCAGTAGTAGTGTGTGTGTGTGTGTGTGTGTGTGTCTCTACACCCTCATATCAGGTTCAGCCTGGTAGACTTTCATTCCAGAAGATCCTGGTCAGTGTGATAGCAGTACCACTGATGGCGTTTACTGAAGGCCTGTGCTGGTGGCTTTTCCCAGTCTGTCTTGTGGAGTCCTTGAGGTCACTTGGCGTGGGGACACTTGGGGTCTCTGTTCGGCACATGAGGAGGCTGCCTGGGTAGGACTTGGCAGCCCAGGTTTGTTTGTAACCAGTGCAGGCTTTTCACCACTCTCCTTGCCCGCTGCCCCTGAGGTGGTGAAGCAGAGAAATTGTCAGAAGTCCTCTCTGGGGCAAGAAATACATCACCTTTGTGTTCAGTTCAGTTACACTTTCTGGACACCAGTGTGGACATGCGCGCTCCTTTGCACTGTGGGAGAAACAGTGCACCCAAGTCTGTCCCTGCCCGAAGGGGCCCCCAGCCCCTCCTAGTGTGCACCCACCCCGCTGGGAGAGCTGACTGCAGTGAGGGGTGGTGACAGCCCCTGTGTGTGTTTGCTGTTTATCACAGGCAGTCGGATGCACTGCATACCTCCTTAGGGAGTGGGGGTTTAGTGCTGTGGGCGCCAGATGAGAGGGAGTGTCCAGGTGCCAGGCCGTGTCTCAGGCTCCAGCCACACTCCTCACCACGTCCCCGCCGGCCAGGGACCTGCTTCTGGTCCAGTGGGCGGGATGGACGGAGCATTTGTGCAGAGGCTGTAAGGTTTCTCTCTCAGAGGCGGGTGGGGACGTGTCAGGAGTTCAGTTGGAGGGGGTGGGGCGGGGCCTTAGGGGGCTAAGGGAGCCTGAAATTTGGAGTGGGGCCAGCCCTGGAGGGTCCTGGGTGCTGCGCTAAGGAAGGGGGCTATTCCGAGCTTGGTTAGTGGGGGATGGTGAGTGGGGTCCCGGGTGGGCATGTGTCAGGGAGGATGGGGAGGCAGGACAGGCTGCTGCCCAGCATGGTGCCCACAGCTGGACTAGTGCCCCAAAGTCTCCACGTCAGTGCGTGTCACCTGCTTAGACCACAACAGCAGGGGGGAGGCGGGGGGGGCAGGGAATCAGAGGAAGTATGGTCCTGTGCGGGCATCCTGGGACGGGGCAGGGGCCCTTACTCGTGTTCCTGAGGCTTTTCACTCTCCAGTGAAGCTCCTGGAATAAAGGGCAGGAACAGAAATGATGTATTTCCAGAAGTTACTGAATTTAGCTAGCCATCCCGGGAAAAGCCCAGGTGTGCTGTTCTTTATTGTGCAGAAAAATTTGTTTCTGTCGCCGTCCTATGATCATCAGATTAAGCTGTCGAGTCAGATGGATGCGCAGCGTGCGTGCTGATGACCAGGATGTGCACCTGCTCGGCTCGCCAGGCTCCAGGCCGCCCTGGGGGCAGGTGTCCCATGGGGAGGGGGCCAGCCCACGGAGTGGGCCACTCTAGGGAGGCTGCACTGATGAAGTGACTTTTGAAATTTGTTGCAAGAACTGTTACTTAGAACTAAAATGCAAGTTCTAAAATGAAGTCAATGTTCCTAAAATTCAACACAGCCCACCCTTTTGGGTGTGATCAGCCACTATTATGGTCATCTTCTGTCTGGCAGGACAGACTCTGTCCTGGGTGACCAGCAGTTTACTGGGACGCAGGACTTTGGGCTAAAATGGGAAGTCTGTGCAAGCCAGGTGGTGGTCGCCCTGGACACTCGTGTTCCCGGGACCCGGGTGGCCTCCTCGCTGTTACTCCCTCCAGCTTGGGTCCACTTAGGTCTTGAGTCACAATCAGTAGTTTATTTTCTTTCTTTCTTTTTTTCCTACAAAAGGAAGGGCTTTAAAGACTTCCTCTTAGCTTTTAAAAAAGTTTGTTTATTTTTGCTGTGAGTGTGATTAGAACATCTCTCAGAGCCTCCGTGACTGCCCTTGGACCGGGTTCCCTGTGCTCCCTCCCAGCGCTCTCTGGACTGTCTCACACCAGGAAAGCCCCCAAAGGTTCTGACTCCTCAGTGATTGTCTTTCTCTTCTGTGTGTTAAGGTTTCTTGCTAAGAAGACCACCTTTGGGCCTGAGGTGCTTTGGTATCATGACAGTCCAGACAGGCTGGGTTCTTGGAAAGATTAGTTAAATAATCTTTTCTGTTGGTCAGAAACAGGTGTTTCCAGTGGCGGGGTGTTGGAAGCAGCTGTCTGATGGGCTCCCGTGGTGCACCGGTGTTCGCGCAGGAACTCCCAGGTGCTTGTTGAAAACCCACGTCGCGGCTGCGTGTTGCCGCTCTGTTTTGACCCCTGGGTGCTCACCACCTCCCTGCGCTTGGTCATTGTGACTCAGAACCTCAGGACACAGGCTCCAGGCTGCCCGGACTTTACCTCGTCTGGAGGGCACCTTTGGGAAACCGGGTAAGCTGTCTGCCAGGGCCAGGCCACTTCTGTTCAGCTCTCAGACGTGAGGCTGCCTCTTGGGGTGTGAAACAGAGTGCACAGGGGCCCTGGATCTGATTGTTGAGAATTTCTCATCTCACTTGCCTCCACACCTGATGGGAAGCTTCCTGGCTCCAGCCTCAGGACCTTAGTTCCTTTTCCTCGCAGCCTCCCTGCTTCTGTCCCCGAAGGACGCCTGCCCCACGGGGCGCTGTGAGCGTGGCACTCAGGCGGACACGAGGGAGGAGTGCACCTCGTCCCCTCTCTGTTGAAGGCAGGGGTCTGTAAATGCTCCAGGGTAACCCCTCTTTCCCACCCAGGTCCCACGTGAAGTGAGCCTGTGAGACCCACGTTGATGCCACCTCCAGCCCAACACCCCCCTTCATTCTGGCACCTTCTCTGGAAGCCTGTGCACCAGCCCTTTGCTCTGAGAGTGGATGGCAGGAGGCCCTAGAGAACCCACTGCTCACGCCTGGGGGTCCTCTTCCAATCCAGCCCAAACCTGGGCACCCTCTGCTCCCAGGCTCCCTCTGAACCCTTCCTGTGCCAGATTTTCTGGAAGCCTCTTCAGCCCCCTCGTGCTTCCTCCCTGCAGGCCCATCACTCTCACACTCAGGTTTCCATTTACTTGTGTGGGTTTTGCCTCCTGAGCCCTGCTTGGGGCCTCAGCCTGACGGAAGGCCCAGGAAAGGGTGTAAAACACGGTTTGCGTTGGACTGAACGTGCCCCTGAGATTCATATGTGGAAGCCCTCACTTCCAGTGGGACTGTATTTGGAGATGGAGCCTTTAGGAGGTAGTTAAGAATAAATGAGTTGTTAAGATGGGCCCCTAATCTGATAGGACTGGTGGCCTTATTAAAGAAGAGAGTGCTCTTCACCGTGTGCGGGCACAGGGGGAACGGGGCTGCCCGCGAGCCAGGAAGAGGGTCCTCACCAGAAACCAAATCAGCAGGAACCTTGATCTTGGACTTTCCAGCCTCCATAACCGTGAGAAGATAAATTCCTGTTGTTTAAGCCACTCAGTGTGTGATACTGTGTCATAGCAGCCCGGGCTGGCTGATACAGGGTGAGGTGCAGACGAAAGCTGTTCCAGAAGCACAGAACCCATTAGGGGTTTGTGTGTGAAGTTGGAATTTGGGGACAAGGATTACTTTGTAATCAGATGGTGCTCAAAAGTCGTACCGGTCTGTTCTCAGGTTTGCCCCTTGGCATCCCAGAAGGAGAGCGTGGTTAGGAGTAAGACAGCGTGGGCACAGACCTGTCTCCCTACCAGGTTCCTAGAGGTCACAGGAGGGAGGTTTGGCAGGCGGGGCGGGAGGCCCCCAGAGGACCAGGCCTGGTGCTGGGCGGGCTTGATCCACCTGGTCGAGGCCTCAGTCCCCAAGGGAAGAGGAGAGGTGGGGGGTGGGGCTTGGGCTCAGTGCCTGGACAGCTGGCTTTCTTAGGCAGGAGGGGGGCCTCTGGAGCCAGCCCACAGCCTAGACTTGTTGGCTGGGGATTTTGTTGGTTGGTTGACTTTTTTTTCCCGTTGATATTGGTCCGTTCATTCTCTACTGCTGCCTGGACCAAGGAGCAGCGTGCGGTCATTCTGTTGGACACCAGCAAGGATTCTAAGAGCCTTGCAGTTTGCTGCTTTCACGCTAAGACGTCTCTCTCGAGGGTTTTTGGGGGTCTCTTTTGAGTTGGGGACTTGGGAAGACATTTCTCAGTGGAAGCCAGCGGGCCTGCACGTACACCAGACTGGCTTGCGTTACGTCTGTGGCCATTGATGGGGCACATAGTAAAGATGAGAGATTTCAATTTGCTTCTGCCCCAGTCACCCATCCGCTGTTCACGAGCTGTGCTGTCGGTAAGCAGAGTGTATCAGATATGTGGGCATTCTTAGGAAGCTGCAAAGAAAACTCAAGTTGTAAACTTTGACCCAGTGGATCTTGCCACTTCTGAGCTCTGACCCTCTGTGTCCTTACAGTGTGGCCAGCACTGCACCCTCGAATCTGCTCTGGGGGCCTGGCGGTGGCCAGGAGGGACAGCTGTGGTCAGGGCGGGATAAATGAGCGTCCTGGGCGAGGTTGTGTGCTGTGCTTCACGTGGTGCTGTGAACATTTGAGATGCAGATTTGAATTCTCAGTTATGTTTTATTTATTTGTTTATTAGCACAGCTATGTTTGTTGTTTAAGTCCACGTTGAGCATCTCTAAGATTGTGATTAACCTTGAGGGCCATGTTATAATGTAATTATTAGTGACTGGTCCTGTTAATCCTTGCAGTCAGAGGCGCGCTGGTGTGGTATGTCATTGGGTCCATTTCTTTTCTTACGTGTTGTAAACGTGATTCTGTGGCAGCAGGAGTGTCAGTTTGTTACCAGGACAGACTTGGGGAATCTCAGGTATAAGACCAGTTTTATGTAATGATTGTGACGTGTAGCGTTCCTTGCGTGATTAGGTTAATGTTGGCAAGGCGTGTTAACATCTCCCGCCACCAGTGGTCAGGCGGGGTGTGTGATAATTGATCTTCCTGGGTGCGCAGTAACGTAAAAACAATTCAGGCTGTTGGGAGTGTATTTTACAAGTGTGCGTTGGGCCTTAGGGATGTTGTATTGAAAAACCCAATTGTACAGTTACCATGGGAACCCAACTAGAATAGATTGCTTGGTTTTATTTTATTGTATTTGGTGGGGGGTGGTCTTCTTTCATTTAGACCAAAGAGCTAATTTGTTTTAAATGTTTTCACATAGAATTGTATTCACACACTGAGTTGTTACACCAAAGCGTTCTCCCCACCCCGCCTTGTTTCCAGCTTTAAGCTGAAATGGTGATCCGTTCCCTAGTGGTGGTTTGTGAGCAAGTCTCCAAGAGAGACTTAATCAGCGTTTTGTGGGAGAGTTTGTAGAGGTGGTGGTGGAGGTGGAGGTGGAGGTGATGGCGGCAAGCATTTGAAGATCTGGGAAGGTGGGCATTTTCCTGTGACAGCAGACAGGGCCCTGGTGTCCCTCCGGTCGTGCTCTGGACGTCGGATGGGGATACAGGTGTGCTCCTCTGTTCTTCCGCTCGTTTGCAGGTGGGGGATTGGGTCCTGAAGGGCCCTGGGTTTCGGGAGTGGAGTCAGCAGGTGCGGCAGGGCAGGGCCGGGTCATGCGTTCTTTCCTCCACACCTGTGTTCCTGTCACGGTTTGGGCTCAGAGACCTTCTGTGCTCTTAAAACACATCAGGGATTCCAGAGCCACATAGCAGTCCTTACCTACTGCATTAAAAGTTAACGTTGAAAAATTTAAAAATATTAGTTCATTTAAGCAACAGTAAACCTATCACATTTTAACAACGAATAACACATTTAAAATGAAAAGTAACTCTGTTTTACATGAAGAACCAATTAGTGAGATGAGTGATACTGGTTTACCTGTTTTTTCAAATCTTTTAAACAACTGCTAGTGAGAAGGCAGCTCGATTCCCATCTGCTTTTGCGTTCCGTCTGCTGCGCGAGTGGTTCTGTGTATCAAGAGAACCTGGCTTCACACAAGTAAGTAACTGGAAAAGGGAGAGACGTTTAGTATCCTTTGAAGGTAGCTTTCACATAGTGGTGGGTCCCTTGAACACCACATCAAAGTGGCAGTCTCTGGGAGGGTCACTGCTGTGTGGCGTGTGAGCCCGTGCACTTTTGGCAACCATCACATGAGAAAAGTCCGCTTGTACAGCGTGCGTTGTGACTTTGCAACATCACTCATTGGTCCTTTGGAAGATGCCGGTTTGCTGAATTGTACGTACCTTCTAAATGTTGGCATGTTTCATAATACAGTGTTGAAAAGTTGTCCTTGTTACTGTCACCGCTTTTCTCCTTAGAAACGTCTTAGAACTGGGAGGCTGTCAGGCCCTGGGGGTGGACACAGGGTCCCCGAGGTTGTCGTCATCAGCTCGGAGGCTGTCGTTTTGTCATTAGCCGCGAACTGCTGGTGTGTGACTCACAGAGACGGGCTCACTGTGTATGTTTTTGAGAAAATATCCCAGAAACTGTAGGTCGTTAGTCATTCATGCTCGTATTTTGTGTTTTTCAAAGAATTTGGACGTTTCATCTAAGTCGTTGAATTTTTTGGCCTAAAGCTACTTTAATATTCTTTTGCTGTCGTTTTAGTGTTTGTGGGATTTTAAATCATGCCTTTATTTTTATTACTGATATTGCTAATTGCGTTTTCTCTTTTTCCCCCCAGTTGGTCCGGTTAAAGGTGTTTCAGTTTTGTTTTGTTTGTTTGCTTTTTGAAGACTCAACTTTTTTTATCGTTGGTTTTTGTCTCTTTTTCGTTTTACTGATGTCTGCTTTTATATTTATTATCCCCTCTCTCTGCTTACTTTGGCTTAGTTTGCTTTCTCTTCTGCAGTTTGTTAAGGCAGAAGCTTAAGTTGAGCCCTTCTGTCTTTTCTTACATTAATATTCAGTGCTACAGAGGTCCCTCGAAGCACTGCTTTAGCCGCGCCCCACGGATGCCTCTGTTGGGTTTTCATTTCCATTCAGTGTGATGTGTTTTCCATTTCCCTTGGGCTTTCTTTACTGCGTGGGTTGCTGAGAAGCATATGCTGTCTCATTTCCAGGTCGGTGGGGATTTTCCCGACACCTGCCTGTCACTGATCTCCAGTTTAATTACCCTGTGGTCAGAGGACGTGCTTCTTACGATCTCAGCCCTCCTAAGTTTACTGAGAGTTGTTCTGTGGCCCAGAATGCGTGCGTGCTCCTGACGCAGTGCATACTCTGCGGCGTTTGGCTGGAGTGCGCCTTTAAGTGGTGGTTGGGTCAGGTTCTTCGTCGCTGGTGGTGTTGAGATATTCTGTCTTCTTGCTGCTTTCGTCTCCCTGTTCTGTAAATTGTTAGGAAAACAGTGTTGAAATCTCCAGCCGTGACTGGGGGTTTGTCTGCTCCCCCTTCCATTCTCAGCTCTGCCGCAGGGGTTTCACGCGCTTTCATTAGGTGTGTGCATATGTAGAATTTTATGTCCACTTGGCGCATCAACCCCTCGCTCCTTTAAGGCCTTCAGTCCCAGTTATTTCTCTGTTTTGAAACTGTGTTTGATATTAAGATAGCCACTCCAGCTTTCTTTCCATTACTGTCTCTGTGGTGAATATTTTCCCATTCTTTCACATTTAATTTATTTTGCCATTATATTTAATGCGTGTTTCTTGCAGACAGCACACCAGTCTTAAGACGATGTTTTATTAAAGTCAAGTGTTCAGATCATTTACGTGTTATGTAATTATCAGTGTGGTTCAAGTGCCCTGTCTTGATAATTTGTTTTCTTTTCATCCCATTTGTTCTTTCAACTCCCGCCCCTCATTTTCCTGACTTCTTTTGGAATATTTGAATTTTTTTAATGATTTCGATTTATCGTTTATCTACACACTTGGCTTATTGGCCCTCCCCACACACCCCCCTTTTTTTAAGGTGGTTGCTCTGGGCTGTGCCATGTTCGCGTTTAGCTCCCCGCGACCTGCATTCACACCCTCTGACTCACCGTCACAGACAGTGTAAGAACCTCGCATCGCTGTACTTCAGTTGCTCTTGTCCCATTTTTTTGTTGTATTCATTTAATATATTTTATTTCCACGTATGTTATAAACTGCAAAATATGCTCTTATCATTTTTGCTTTAGGCAGTCAGTTATCTCTTCATGAGTTTAAGAATAGGAAAAAACTCAGCGTGTGTATCTATTTGCACGTTTACCGTTTCTCATGGTCTTCGCTCCTTTGTGTGAATCTGAGTTTCCCTCTGGCATCATCTTGATGCCCAAAGGACCTGCTGCAGTGTTTCTCTGATGCCAGTCGGCTGGTGTGTGACTTGTCTTACTTTTTTTTCCTTTTGAAAAAGCCTGTTTCACTTTCATTCTTGAATGATGCTTTGCTGCTTACAGAATTCTAGGTTGATCTTTTTTTCGTTCCTCTTCGTGCTTTAATATGTTGTTCCATTGTGTCCTGCCTGGCGTGGGTTCTGACAGTCGGCCAGCTGTGCTTGGTCTTGTGCCTCTGTGTGTAATCTGCCTTTTTTCCCCTCTTCTGACCGCTTTTCAGGTTTTTTTCTTTATCACTTGCTTTCAGCAATTTGCTTATGATTTGCCTCGGTTTCATTTCCTTTATGTTTCTTCTGTTTTGATTTCACCGAGTTTCTTGTATTAGTGAGCATGGGATTCTCCCATCACATTTGAAGAAACAGCTAATGCTTTTTCAGGCATTTTCCCGCCTGTTTCTGGGACTCCAGTTGCCTTGGTGTGGGGCTGCTCAGTATTGTCCCACATCTTCCTGACGCCCTGTTCATTTTCTTCAGTCTTTTCTTCTTTCTCTTCCTGGATGGTTTAGAAAATGTTATCTCTTAACTTTCACTCAGTTTTTCCCCTTCTGCTGTAACTGATTTGTTAATCGCATCAGGTGTATTTTTCACTTTAGATCTTGTATTTTACATCTTAGTTCCTTTTGGGTCTCTTTTGTATCTTCTGTTTTTTTTTTATCATGTTTATGTTTTCCTCTTAACTTCTTGAACATACGGGATGTACTTGTAATAGCTGTTTTAACCCAGGCATGCTGGCTTCAGAGCCCAGGACCTTTAGCGCCTGGATTTTGTGACAGCTGTTTTGGCCGACAAAAGGCTTTTTTGCTTGTTTCCTGACTCTTGGCTGTGTTTAGGTAGTTGTGGTGGCCAGAGGACATGTACTCCTCTGCAGTTGCCGCCTCAGACCCTTCGTGCCTGCGTTCCTCTTGGCGTGTCCTCTTGTTACTGATCATCGGGGCATTTTGTATATTCTGGACCCTGATCCTTGTCAGTCCCACCGCTGCAATTCTCTCCTCCTAGCTTGTAGCTTAACTTTTTATTTTCTTTACTGTGCCTTCTGACCCACAGGGGTCCTTAGTTCTCAGACAGTTGCACATCATTGAACCTGTGCTTCTCCCCACGTGTGGTTCCGTTTCTGCGTCAGTACCGCGCCGTACCGATTCCCGTGGCTTTAGGCTGACGCCTGAAATCCGGGTGAGGACCTTGCATCTTGCTCATCCTGCAGGTTTCAGAAGCAGCTTGCCAGGTTCCTGGAAGAAGTCTTCAGTGTCTCTGTGGGAGGCACCTGGATCTGTAGATCGTCTGAGGAGAACGTCTTTAGGAGCATGCCCTGTGTGTGTGTGTGTGTGTGTGTGTGTGTTTATGGAGGTGGTCTTTAGTGTCTCTCAGATGTTAACAGGTTTTTTCCCACAAAGAGCTCCTCCGTCTTTTGTAATGCTTTCCCCAGGTCCTCATTGTCTTGTTGTTTCTGTTGCTATTAGAAGTGCTGGGTTTTTTGTTTTTTTAGGATTAGATGTTCTTTATGATTGGTGTTTGGAAGTACTGTTGAGTTTTGTGTGCTCATCTTACATCCAGTTTCCCTGCTAAGTTCTCTTTGTAATTTTAATGTGCTCTATGCACAACCTGTGGTTTTCTGTGTGGGCAGTCGTATCACCCATGAGTGAGAGTTCTGCTTGCCTTCCTGCTCTGTTAATCAGTTATTTGTCTCACTGGGAGTTTGTGCCAGCCAGGACCTCCAGTGCCATGCTAAGTAAAGAAAGATACGGTGATAACTGATGTACTTACCTTATTATTTTAAAGAGAAAGCTGCTAATTTTTCACCACCCAAAGTGATGCTTGCTGTGGGCTTTTGGTAGAAAGGAAGTTTCCTTTGTCCGAGAAATTTTTAAAAGTCATTACTGGGCTTTGACTTACATACATGTGAGGAATTAGCTCATAAGATCTCCTTTTGTGTGTACTAACAGATTACATATTTTTCCGTCTTCGTGCAGTTTTAATCGGGGCATCATCTCCGTGGGGAGAGGAATTTGCCTGCACAGGACACTAAAAATATAAAGTAGGCCGAATTAGAGAAGAATAAAGGGTTTTGTTGGAAATTAGCTTGTGAGCAAAACCACTTAAGTGAGTGAAGACATTGCTGACACCACATGTAGACTCTTCTGCTCGCTTTGCAACGGCCCTTTAACTAGGTTTTGGAGCTTGTCAAAGTTAGCCATTTAAATTTATGATTCAGTGTTTGTTTATAAGTAATTGCTGTTTGTAAGTGAGGCTAATTCCTGCTCGAATTTATGGTACAAATAATGTAATGCAGAGTTACAGATCTCTTGATCCTCGGGGTGTAGGCAAAATAAATGTGGTATCTAAAGGTGGAATTGGACAAGATTTTTCTATAAATCTTAAAATATCTGCTTTGTAAAACTGGGTTATTTCAGCAACTATAAATAGTCACTTGGTAATGAGGTGTTAGGGTTTATTTGTTGTAATCGAGTGCTTATTAAAGTTCAGTGTGTTTTTACCTCTCAGATCAGAGGCTTTTATGGGCCAAGAAATAAGATGCATCCTCTGCCTTTCACTTGCTGATTATGACTCACTGCAGGTGATGGATGACCTCCTGGACTTTCAAACTCCCGTTTGCTTGTAGAGAAAGAAAATCCTCATCTCTTTTGATCGGGCCCACTCCAAAATTCTAGAACCATTTTATATAATAAAACGTTACACTGGGTCACATTGTCGGGGGAGAAATGGTCACACAGACACACTCTCTCTGTTGGACGTGGTGGGTGGAACTTGGTCTGTCCTGGCTTCTCTCTCTCTGCCAGGATTCTAACCTGCTTCCTGGGCCGAGCTTCCGCTCGTGGTTTCAGTGACATCAGGAATGTAAGTTCCTGCAGAAGCAGCCCTGTGTGTCCGGTCACAGGGTGTAAGGACCCTCCCAGAGCCTTCACAGCACTCTGGTGTCTCCTGTGTCCAGCGCTGATGAGGTGGATGCCGGGCTGTCACTCTTGGCGCTCTGGTGGGGCCGGGGGCAAGTGCCAGCCGACCTGCCCCTGCACATGGCCCGGGTCGGAGGGCAGCCGTGATGGGCAGCTTGGCTGTCCTGTTTGCCCTCTGGGGCCTCCCTTTTAATTTTAGCCTCGTCTCTTTGAAGAAAACAAAATTGATAATTTATTGCTTTGGGATCACACTTTGTTACAAACAGAAAGCTGTGTTTTACACTCAAGAAAGCACAAATACCCGGAATTGTCACTGTCACTCTTCACTTTCCTCCAGCCCACCTCCCCCCAAAAGCTAGTCTGACCCACCTGAGTTCTGCATAGTGTCTGTTTGCCTTTTTCATATGATCTGATAACAATAAGCACATTTCAAAACTGATAAAAGTTTAATGAATGGCCAGTGAGAAGAGACCACTTTTATAACAAGACTGATACCTTGGCCCAAGGGGCATAGCATTTCAGTAAAATCACAGCGCGCACACTCCCCCACCGGCGCTTCCCCCCGGCTTCCTTGCAGAAATGTCCGAGTGAAGTGCTGGTCGCCACAACTGGGCTTTATGTCCATCCGCGCGCTGTGGCCTGACCTGGAGCCCTCGGGGCGGTGGCGTCTGGGCCAGGGGCTCCCGGCCTGGGTCGCGTTAGCAGTGATGTGTGGGTGTGGACTGCCCCATGGTCTCGGTGTTTCTGGGGTAAATGCAGGGAGAAGTAGCCTCCTAAATACAGTTTTGTATTGTTTTAAATTTGCTCATATGTGACCTCTCCTTTTCCCCCGTTTAATTACTACACTCCAATGTGGTCGTCTTGCTATCCTGGTTTTTCCTTGTATTTGGCTGGAGAGGACCGCTGGGGTAGCAGCCATGGTGCGAATACTCTGAGTGGTGTCTGGTTTTAACCGGGCGGTGCCTCATCTCTTAGTCTGATTTATCATGTGATAGAAAGCTGCTGGCCAGCTGACGCTAATCTTAACTTATGATCTATTTAACCCTCCTGTTTCCCAGCATCAATTCACATCCCCTCCCCAGCCCAGACCTCTGTACCCAGGCAAACATGCGGCGTCGTGGGTCTGAGCTCCAGAGGCGGCGAGAGGCGCTTCACCGAGCACATCAGCGCGCGACTGCCAGGCTCCCCGCCCGCAGGCCCGCGCCGCCCACAGTGAGCGCTGCTGAAGGCCCCGCAGACGCGTCTTACCCTCCTTGGTCCGTCTCCCTGCTTCTCAACTGCCAGGCGTCTGGGGTCAGGACAGGCCCTGCATGTACACAGAGGTCAGTGGAAATGGTGGGGGGAGGTCTTTTCTGACATTTTATTTTTAATAATTTTAGGCTTATTTCTGTTCACTATCCATCTAGTGTTCACAGCTTACGTAGCCCTTGTGCACAACCAGGGAATTAGTGAACAAGGAGTGAGCATGTTAACTGGCACTGGTGGGTAGCGTGTCCTGCTGTAAGCCTCGTTCGGATTCCACCACCTTTCCCACTCCTGCTGTTTCTGTTCTGCCGTCTAGTCCAGGACCCCACCTGGCATTTAGTCACTATATCGCCCTCATCTCCAGTTTATGACAGTCCCTCTTTCCTTGCTCTTTGTGACCTGAACGCTATTGAAGATGCGGTCAGTTCTTTAGTAGAAGGCCCCTCATTTGGGTTTGTGATGTTGTCTCATGGTTAGACTGAGGTTCACATTTTTGGTAAGAAGAGCGCAGAAGTGCGGCCCCTCTCAGGGCATCACGGGAGGCGGGGTATGGCGTCCTCCTGTCCGCTGCTGGTGGTGCGAAGCTGTGGTCACCTGGGTAGGGTGGAGCCTGCCGTGTTTCTCCAACTGCAGAGTTACTGCTTTCTCCTTTATAACTGATGAACGTCTTGAGGGAGATGCTTTGAGACCATGAAGACACCTTGGCTCTCCTCAGGCTCTCACCCACTAGCGTCTGCATTCGCAGGACCCGTCTTGCCCACTGTGTTGTTCCCCTCGTGTTCTGTATCTCCTTCATCTTAATTATTTTACTAATTGGAATTCTTTTGAATGGAAGAACTGTTCTTTCCCACATACTTGTTTATTCAGTGAATTATTTACATTAGTAATTCACTAAACACCCATGGATATTGATTTTGTATTATGGGTTGTAGTCCAGTACGATCATTACTTGTTTTGTTAGTCAGACAGCTTCCGTTTGGGCTCTCGGGATCCCCTGGAGGTGGCTCCGATGTCTTTTTGACATGCCTGTCTTTTTTTCTACACTTTCTTACTTTCTGGCACCACAGTATAATCCAAGCTTGTCTTGTCCTCTCCTGCCCCAGCCTTGGATTTGTTCACTTCTCCAGGGAGCCCAAGTTCCTTTTCCTGGAATGTGATATTTAGAAACCAAGGCCTGGGCTCTGGTGTGCTCACTGATGCCGAGGTGCTGATGCTTCTAGCCCCTGTCAGTGCAGCGTCTGTGTGCTGACCACACACACACACACACGTCACGATGCGTCTGCATTTATTTCTATATCTACCATCTGCATACGTATTAAAAACTGTGACTTTGTCCTAGTACCTCCAGTTCAAATCCAACACAAAAGGTTTCAATCCAGCCACCACCCTCTCCCTTCTGTGGCGGTGAAAACGTGGCTCCAGCGATGGCATGTACTCGCATAGGGGGTTCTCTCAAACAGACTCTGGTGAGCCTGTACCACTGTGTTGCTATTACTAGCGTAATAGCCTGGCAGTAATAGCACTACCAGGTGTGCCCTGGTAGGCGAAATCCTGTTTGTGAAGGAGAGTATTTCCTGGGCTTGCTTGGCGAAAAGGCAGTCTGCAGAATTCTTGTAACTGCTTGTGTCAGTGTGGTTAGGAACTCAGGCTTGACAGTTGGACTCAAATAGATCAAAAAAATGAAATTATTTTGTTGCAAAATAGATGGCATGTTTGCAAATAAATGTACCAACTAATTAGTTCATTTTCAAATATCCAAATGTTGTATGTTGAGAAGAAATGAAACAAGGAAGGTCTTCTAAGATTATGTGAAGGATAATAATTGCCTTTCATAGGATTCTCAATTTAGGTTACTTTTCTTTTTTGTTAACTTATTTTCTTTTAATTCCCATTTTTGTCAAATTGGTACATTTTACCTATAAACAGTTCATTATGATTCTTTTCTTTGTTGTAAACAGAAGTTTTGAAAATTCATTAAACAAGAAACCCTTTTAAAAGTCTGATTGTACATATCAGGGGTCAAACAGTATTCATACTTAGAGGTGTGGACAGTCAAAAGCTTTATTAAAATGTTACATATCTTTATGCAGACTGAGTTATTTAGGAGTGCAGACTTGACTCGTACGTATTTCATGAATTTTTTTTCCTGGAATTGAGTTTGCTGGTGGGAAAGGACCATCAATCTCAGCTGATGGAAATCAAACTTAGCATCGTCAGTTTTCATCAGGTGGAGACTGAGAAGTGTTGGGCATCTTCACGAGAAGTCTGGCTTTAGTTCTAGGCAGCATTCAGGTGCTGGTGCCAGATTCCCCACGCTCCTTCCTGGCTGTGGCAGTCGGGTGATGTCCTGGGGATGCTGTGAGGTCCGAGCAGCCTCTGTGCCCCACTTGGAGGCTCCTACTCTGGAGACTCACCTGGACCCGCAGTGGATGTTCGGCGGTGTTTGTTACTGCAGAATAACCAAGCCTGCTCTGACTAGCACAGCGTGGAATGTGACTGTGTCTGGGCAATAGTCCTCGTCCGGCAGAAGTGTAGGCTTGCAAGTATGTTGCATTTGACCTTGAATACCACCTGCCGCTGATGTGCTGTGCCCCTGGGCTAGTTACTCGCCCTCTCAATCTGTTTTCTCATCTACAAGTAATTTGCTCTACCTTCAGTTTGCTGGGAGGAGTAAATGAGATAACGTATGTAAAGCACCTGGCCCTGTGCCAGGCATACACAGGTAATAAATTCTGTTCCTACCCCGCTAGGCCCTGTTGGCATGGGGTCGCCTGTGTAAACCTGAGAAGTGTTCTTTTTCTGGGGTATTTGCTTTTGCTAAAAAAGGAAAGAAATAACCACCTGGTTATAGTATTTTGCCTTATAAAGGGGAGTTAAAACAAGGTGTGGCTGACGTGGTGGCCGTCCTTCCCTGAGGAAAGCTGCAGCTACATCCCAAGGCCCCTGTCCCCTAAGGCCACTGTGAAGATGTGTGACTGGGGCCCGGGCCACCTGCCTTCCTACATGGCCTGCGTGACTTCAGTGCTCCCCGTCACCTGTAATCCACTTAGGGAAAACCAGTGTGGGGGCTCAAGGATTTCTCCCTTTAATCTTGTCTTTAAAACCGAGTTACATTCTTTTTTTTTAAGCAATAACCTTTGGGAGAAAATGAGGACTGGATAACCGAGGCAGTGACACGGTAATGCACTGACCGTGAGTGTGCAGTCTTCCCCACGCAGGCAGCCGGACCCAAATAACATAAAAATGCATGTAGCCCAGAGATGCACTTTTTCTTTTTATGACTGTACTCTGTATTTCATTTATATTTAAAACTGAGTTGACGAATATGAATACAGATATTTAGAGTTACTGTGAAGTCATCTCTGTGGATGTGCGCAGACTGGACCTTGCAGTGTGAAAGGGAGAGCAGTTAATGGCTGCTCTCATACTGCTTGGAATTTCCCCCTTTTTTTTTATTATCCTCTGGCTTCTGTTCTTCAGGTGTGTAGCTATTTTCTTATTATGAAGGATGATGGATGAGGCTGGAAAGTTTCTTTGGAAGCACTTCTGATATTGTGCAATGCACTTGGGGGTCAGCTGCACTTGACTGATGCATGATTTATCCCGTGTCCCTGCCACTTCCCTAGATAAAGCTGCTGTTTTATCAAAAATGCCAGCAACTGTGATTTAGAATTTATAAACCTCCGTTTTCAAATAATTGTTCTGATTACTTTCTGCCTTGGCAATATAATGATAAAGGTAATTGCACACAAATGTGAGATAGCACCAAAATACAATAAAATTAACCTGAATTAGCTTGACTTGTCGATGAGAAGTATTTTTGAAATGTAGTGTTGCAATAAGGGAGGGCGATATTATAGCTGGAAGGTGAGTTATTGCCGTAATGTAATAATACTCCTTGAAATTTAAAAAAGAGACTGTTTCTGTTGAGGGTGATTGTGCTTTTGAAATTAAGTTGAAGTGAATCTTATAATTGGCCACAGTAATGCATTTTGAAGGTAATATCTTTTATTGTGTTATGCCTAGTTGCATTACCTCTTATTTAGCGGTTTCTGGCCTCAGATTTTCTATTATTCGGGTAGAAGCAGGCTTGGAATTCTGTTAGATACGGGGGCTCAAATGTTTTATTCTCTTTTTGAGCATTACCCCTTGTCTGAAAGTTACAGAATGGAAAAAAATACATATTTGACCAAATCATTTAGATATCAAAGATTAAAAATTATAGTTAATTTTTAATAAGTTTAAACAAGTTTCTTATAAATGTGTTTTGCTTCCCGGTCTTGGCATGTGTGCTGGGAATTTCTGTTGAAGCCTCGTGGTTTTGAGCAGGGCCCACCCCATGCCCCCTTTAGGTACACATGGTTTGTAGCCGTCCCTTCCCGGTTCTGAAATGAAATTCATGGGTCACATCTACCCACATTAACTATTCAGGAACAACTTCAAGCTATGAATAAACAGGCAATAATTTATAAGAAAATTCTATGTTTTTGGAACAAAAAATCTCAGGCAGGGGTACCCCAGGAGCACGAAGATGTAATTGGGTGTGCGTACCTGGAACACAGTGGCTATGCGCAGAGCCGGGCAGTGCGGTCAGTGGTGATTCACCATCTGGCATTTATAACCATGATTTTGCCGAAATGCTGGACAGCTGTTTGTAAAGTTCCAAAGAAAATGGGGCCCATCTTTCCCTGGAGTCGCAGAGGGGCTGCACTCCTGGGAAACCCTGTGGGTCGGAAAGCTGCACAGAACATTGTGCGTCCAAGGGAGCCAGGCTTTAGGTTTGGGTTAGTTTTAGACTTGAGTGTGTAGACACAGGACGTAGGACCACTGACCCACTGTTGTTCAGGACAGTCCCACATGTTTCACAAGCACCCTCCCGGTGGGGGCCTGTGCGTCGCATGCCACCCACGGGGGCAGCTGAGATGCAGGTTTCTGGGGTGGGAGGGAGCTGGGAGGGAGTGTCCCCCAGGCAGTGATTGCACCCTAGTGCCCTCCACCACCCTTTGGACCTCTGTCCAGTCCAGGCTTGTGGGGAGGGTGGGTTTGGGGATTTTTTTCTTTTTTTCTGACTTGGTAATTTGTAAGACAATTTAGCAAAGACCCTCCTGGAAGATACTTTGGGAAAACACCAAGTTTGGAAAGTGTCACAGACTTAAACCAGCAGTGCTGATGATCTGGGGAGGCTAACGGTGGTCTGCTGTTTTCCTAAAGAGAAGGCAGAGTTGGGAGCAGATATGTCTAGGGAAAATAAAACTAGTGAAATTTCCCCCCAAAAAACATAACCAATGGGAAATTTTCCAGAAGCAGTGGAATTTGGAAAATTTAAGTGAAATCAGGGGCTTCAGTGGTAGATAAGCCTCTCCTGCTGGCCCTCTTCTGTTTTCTAGTCCGTTGATAAGCGTATTCGGTTATCTTAGCCTGCTGGCTTCCTTGGTTTAGACAAAAGTGAAAACAATGCAGTGCGAAAGGGGCTTAGTGACTTGCAGCCTCGCTTGCCTTTTCTGCACCAGAACACAGGCCTGTGAGATACCAGGTACCACGCAGTGTGTTCTCGTGTTAGGGGATAAATATCATATAAAATAAAATGGAGTATTTTTATTTTTTTAACATTTTAGCTTCAGGCTGAAGTTTTGGGGCTGCAGAATCACCATGGAACTCAGTTACGCGGCTGTTCTCGGTCTGAGTGTGGGCACACTTAAACTGCTCACTTGCTCATTAGTTTATTTCTTGGGGTATAATTGACATATAACATTACATTAGTTTCAGGTGCACAACATAATGACTTGATACTTGTATATGTTGCAAAATGTTCACCACAATAAGTCTGGTTAACATCTGTCTCCACAGTGGTCGTCTATTTCTTTTTTTTTAATTGAAGTATAAGTCAGTTACAGTGTGTCAGCTTCTGGTGCGCAGCACCATGTCCCAGTCATGCATATACAGACATATATTCATTTTCATATTTTTCATTTTGGTTACTATAATATATTGAATATAGTTCCTGTGCTATACAGAACTTTGTTTTTTAATCTATTTTATATGTAGTAGTTAGTATTTACAAATTTCAAACTCTCAGTTTATTCCTTCCTACTCACTTCCCCCCTGCCGGCTCCTCCCTGAGAAGCCCCTGCGTGGAGACCCTCAGTCTCCTGTGAGGCAGTGTAGGAAGCCTCTGCATGGTCTGCTTTCGAGGGTCTGGGGGGCCGGCCCCGCTTGGAGTGCCCGGAGGGAGGGGGAAGGAGGGGAGTGTGAGGGAAGGTGGACGGGAGGCGAGTGAACGATACACGCCCTGTGTCAGGAGGTGGGGAGACAGGGCTTGTGCTCTAGAATGAGACGGTCCAGCAGGTGCTGCCCTTGAATTTGGAAAAGCAAATGACATAGACATCTCCAGCCAGATGGTTCCTCTGACCGAAGAGCAAAGGTAATATTTTCTGTCATGAAGAAGGTTTGTGGCTGTTGCTAATTATGCATTTCAAAGTACAGCGAAGTTCTGTGAAATCAGACCATTTGACGAGTTGTTTCAGGAAGAGAGCTCTGACTTGCGGAGATGGTTGTGCAGTTTACATGCGAAGCCATAGTCCTTGTCTGTCGTTTGACTCGACAGGGGTTCTGTTTGCTTTTTCCTTTGGGCTTAAAATTTTTGCCTTTCCTGTGTGAGATGTTGATTATTGCTACCCCAAAGTGTCTGGAATATGTATGGCTTTAAGCTGTGGGATCAGATTTGCGCTCGTGATAGTTTAATTTTTACTGCGTTCCCACCGCGTGTGCTTCTGTTCACACGTTACACGTGGCAGTTCCTGCTCCGCGAGACCACATTCAAATCTGCATCTTCCTTACACACCCAGGCCCAGGCACCCAGCACACCTGTGAGGCCTTCCTCCTTTTTGTTGGCTCTTTCTCTTTGTGTTTGCCTGGCACGTGCCTATTTCTTTGTACTCTCATGTTATTTCTATACAAAAATCGTATTTTATCAAGTAGAAAAAGCTTTACAGTCATTTTAGCTCCAGGTTGTTTAAAGTTGATGGAGTGACTGCATGTTCGGCTTAGATGTTACTGCACAGTGATTCAGACACTGTAATTGCTGTGTTATGTTTTCTCCTTGATCCGGAGGTGACTGCAGACAAGTAATTCTACTCTGCCAGACCATTTATTTCTCTAATCATTGTCTATTTGGCTTTTCCTTGGGTATGTATGATTCTCGGGTATAAAGTCCGCTTGGCTTCACTGAAATACACACGTACGATACTTAAACATTTTTGGAAGTTGACGTTGTGAGCGCAGGGTCTCGCTGCATCGCTGGGGTGGGGCCGTGGAAGGACTGAATGCACCGCAGAGTCACGGTGGTGGCATTTGAACACTTATAACACAGGTGGGCGAGGCAGGCAGGACCCGGAGCCCTCGTGTGTTGTTGGTGGGCATGTAGCCGGGGGGGCCCCTCGCCAGGTTACACTCGGCCTTGCTGTGTGAGCCCGCAGGTCTGCCCCGAGGCACGTACCCAGAAGAACCGGAAGCGGGGACTCGAGCATTTACTCGTACACCAGTGTTCCCAGCTTTGTTCACTGTAGTCAAACATGGGAGACTGTCCAGATGCCCATCAAGGAATGAACGGACAAACCACAAAATATGGCCCATCCATACAGGGGAATGTTACTCGGCCTTAAAAAGGAAGGGCATTCCAGCACAGGCTACAACACAGGTGAACCTTTACACATGATGCCACTGAAACAAGCCAGACACAGAGGGCAAGTACTGTTATGGTTCCATTTACATGAGGTGCTTAGAATAGATTCCCAGAGATTAAAGCAGATTGGTGGTTTCCAGGGCTGGAGGGAGGAGGAGGCAGTATTCAGTGGGGACAGTTTTTGCTGCAGATGATAAAGTTTTGGGTAGATGGTCACACAACAGTTATGTAAGTCTTAGATGACACTGAATTGTACACTTATAAAGTGATAAACAGGTCTTTTACCACAATAAAAGGGAAATGTATCTGATAACGTAACCAGAGGGAAGGTCTGACACATGCTTGGTCACTGACTCTGCGTGGCCCGTCCGAGTCTCCTGGACCCACACCTTGCAAGCCACCCTGGGCAGGAAGGCTGGCGAGTGCGCTGCTGTGTCTGCGGAGGGAAGGAGCCGTCGGGCGGGGTCTTCTTCAGAAGCAGTTCCAGAAACTATCCCAGCTTTAGTGTTCGGTGTAGGGAAAAAATAAGAAACAAAACGTCTTGACTTTCTAGAGGACGTTGTAAAACAGGGAAGGTGACAATCCAGCGTTTTCATCCGGACGCTTGTCGTTCCCTTGACGAATAAGTTTGTGTTTTCTTTCTTCCGGTCGGGTAGCTTCCAGACCGCGCCCCGCTCTCACCTCTGTGCCCTTGACAGTCAGCGTGCTCTAAACCTGGTGGGCAGTCTTGTAGGAATGGAGGAAACATCTGTGTCTTAAAAAAAAATCCTTTTTTAAGATGTTAAGTGTTAGCTTGCTTGCTAACAGAGTAGGTTCTTAGCATTTTTAAAAAGTAGTTAATTAATTATCAAAGCGTTTTTTATTCTGCTACAGCCTGGATTTTTCTTCTAATTAAAGTTACCCTTGAATTTAACATTGCAGATCTGTAAGATTTTCATCTGTAAATATTATTTGAAGAATTGAATCTGTTGTAATTTAGATAAACTGCATCAGCTAAATTTTGTAGTAACAAGTTTTACATTTCTGCTAGTTTTTGAAACATGCAATGGAGATTTTCCTCATGGTAGTGGGAAGATATGGAAGAGAGATGATTACATCAATCAATTATTTGAACAAAGATCGGGTGTAGCTTACATATGATTTTGTAATAATCCCTGTTTCCAAGGAAAAATATTTGCACACTACTTAGTCATCGTGTCATTTGTAGATAAATGGGTCGTGGGTTGGTCTTCGTTTTTACTGACAGGCAGATTCTGTGTGTCAATGTGGATTTCATGTATACTTCGTGCGTATCACAAGTGTCTGAAATCAGGTAACTTGAGCAAAAATGATTTTTCTACATTAAACATGAAATTTCATTTGAACCTGGTTTAATTGGTGCCGTCATCCTCTTTTGCCTACCGTGAGCAGATCCCGGTACCCACAGACGCCCAGCCCGGGCAGCCCGGGATTTCCCGAGCCCGGCTGGTTCCTGGGGTGCCGCCTGGCTCCATCCTGTCCCGTCGGCTGACCAGCTGGCCGGGGAGGGAGGAGGTTGGATCTGCCCCTTATTTGCTGCTCGGTTCCCACCGTGGGTGAGGGACGGGGAGGAGTAACTCGGGACCAGAGGGGTAAAGGCGGCTCAGAGGCTTTGCCGTGTTGTGGCGTGTCGTCTTTTCTGGGAGCACATGTGTGCAGGGCAAAGGCGAGGCCCACGCTGCTTCCTCAGCCACACACTACAGCCCAGGCATGAGGAGCAGAGGATGTCCTGGTGCCCCCCAAGAGCTCGCAGTACAGCTGGGAGATGGTTCCAGCAGGTGAGGTGTGTTGCCAAGTTGGGGGGGATGGGGGCCTGATTGCCTGCTGGTGACGGCATTGCTGTCCCTCACCCGAGGTGGGCCCTGGAGCTGCGATGGGGGGGCTTCCCTAGAGGACCACGTGCCCCTTTGGATAAACTCTGCAGACCGCCTGGGGTGCGGGTGGAAGGCAGTCCTTTTGCTTTATAGCCCCGCGTCGGGGCAGTCCTTGCGCTGGCTAATGAAGAGGAAGTCGGTGCTGTAGGAACAACTCCAGTCCCCTGGGCAGGGGTGCGTGTGTGGGTGGGAGCGCAGGACTGCTGGCGCCCGGGTTCTGGATCTGGACCAGTGCTGTGTAACCTCCCGCGTGGCTGGCATTCAAGCCAGCGTTCGGGACCTTGACTGTTGAAACATCGTGTGGCTGGAGTGACATCAAAGGGTAAACATTCAGCACAGGAGTGGGTCTGTAGGGGGTGAAGGCAGGTGTGCCCTGCAGGATGGTCCTGAGACATGCGGTCACCTGGTTGACCGGAGGGACCCTCTGAGCGACAGCTACGTTCTTGCAGACGGAAGCTTGATCGTCTGCCACCACCAAGAATTCCACAGTGAGTGAAAGAGTGAAGCGGGAGGTCCTTGAAGGGTCTTTTCCTTTCCTTTCCACTAGTGAGTGACGGTCATCCGGACGGGATGTGTCCTCATGTCCCATCCGGACTGCTGGACCGTAATGGGGGGCACGAAGGACTGTCTCGGTACGTCACTCATTTTCTCCCCTTTTGGAAACTGAACCAGATTTTCACTATTATTCTGATGGGTCACTAAAACTACACACACCCCTAGCAAACGGGGAAGGAAGCCCTAAGTGAAAGTGGAGACCTTTGAAATTTACGGAGCATCAAAACGTCGATGACAGCTGTTGAGTTTGGAAACTCTGACCCCAAGTGGCATTATTGGTGGGACTTCAGTGAAAATCAGCTGGTGCCCGGCTGCCGGTCCGCTGTCTGGCGTTACCCACGCGTCCCACCGAGCCTCGGGAGGCGGGGGCTTGCTCCCGCACCATCCTTGTGCGCACTTTGAGTTACCGGCAGTGCCACCCCGGAGCGGCTCCCGGCCTCCGCCTCCCCCAGGCCTGGGCCGAAGAGGCAGCTCCTGCTGGGCCTCTGGAGCACGTGTTCGCAGTGTCCTTGGCGCTGCTTTGGGTGAGGGTGGTGGCTCCCTCCACGGATGCCCCGAATGGGGGCGGGTGTTGTCAGAAGGACACGTGTGCGAGGGGCCCTGGAGAGCCAGACGCCCAGCCCCAGGTGCATGTCCTGAGCCTGCTCCGCTGTCCCATCCACGTCCACCCCCGCCGGCCTCTCTGCCGCCCGGTGACCCTGCCACCTGGCCCTGTGACTGGCACCGGCCGCTCCAGCAGCTCCCCCTCATTTTACCTTTTGGCTGCTAAGTGCCTGGTCTCCATGTTGCTTTTAAATCCACGTGAAGGAGACGGGGATGCCGGCGCTGGTGCACAGCCCACTGACAGTGGCCGTGGGCAGTGCTGCCTGGGACTCGGGGAGCCCTGACTGAGTTGTCCACGTGGGGGTCCCCTTTACTGAGGAGGAAGCAGAGCGGGAGAGCTCGCGTGTGCTCACGGCCACCAAGTGCCCCCTCTGCTTTTCTCTGTCTAGGCCCAACTCCGTCCCACCCGTACCCTGGGGACAGCATGTTCCCAACTCTAACTAAAGCACCACCGCCCAGAACTGGTGCCAAGGGGCAGTCCCCCTTTAGGTTTCCCGCAGCTTCCTCACAGGGTGGACTGTTTCTTCATCACCTACAGTAAGGACAGGCCCCTGCGCAGAGGACACTTCAGCGGGTGGTGTGTGATTCAGTGACGTCTAACCTCTCTGGGCTTCAGCCCTGCGCATCCCACTGCAGGGGGTGCCCTCTGCATCCTCGTGGCCAAGGCAGCTTTCCTGTGCCGAGTCAGCAGGCCGGAGACGCCGCGGTCCCAGGGTTTGATGTGGGAGTCCAGGCGCCGCCCCTGGGCCTGGTGCACGCGTGCCCCAGAGGGACTGAGGTCAGTGCCCTGGCCTGACAGTCTGCTTACAACAATGGACAACAAAGAAAACCCCTCCTCTGGGAAACCTGCCGTCTTCCTGGGCAGCATTTCACTCTTCACTTCTTAATGGATCAAGTACACGAGGATATTTTATAAATTTTAAAGGGCCAGACACACATGGGCAAAAAGGCCAAAGTGCCTTGTGCAAGCTCGCGTGCGTTGTGGAGGATCGTGGCTCTCTGCGCGGTCTGTCCCGCAGGGAGTTCCCGCCAGATTCTTTGTCTCCCGGGACCGGCCGTCCAGAGGCGTCACCTCAGGCCGTGCTGACTGACCAGCCACTGTGACGTCATCCTTCCAAAGCCCGGGCTGCTGTAAATTGTTTTAAATGGTGTAATTAAGAACTTCAGACGACTGAACTGTCTTTGAGGGGAAGAATCTGTCCCCTTCTCCGGAGAGATAATTAGTTCTTAGGGTTTACAGTTGTTGAAGAATTTACTGTGAAGTAAGAGACTGGTATTTTATTCTTGCATTTATTAGTATTTAATCAAACGGAAAGTACACTTTTGGTCTGGAAATCTTGGCTTCAGCGTTAGGATTAGACTGAATTATTGTTGAAAGAGTAAAAGGTACAGAATTACATGTTCAAGTTATCGAGCCACTGGTAGGTTTTGGGCACGACGTAGCTAATGCAGGGCTTAGAATTTCCTGCCTCGGGTAAATCATTCGGAAGCAGCACGCTCGTCGGTGGCTGGTGGCCTTGTTGTGGGGATGGCGTCCGTCCCTCCAGGAGCCTTGTGCCATCAAGGCTGGCTCGTTCCCGGCCGCCAGAGCGTAGCCGGAACATAAGGCTGTTCCACTTGGGACACCCAGTCATAAATCACGCCGCGCTTCTACCCGAGAATCCTTCACCGCAGACACTGTGAAACTTATTCTTTATTACGGATAAAGAGGACTTAATTCCGTGGTCCTCGGTCGGGGCCAGGCTTGAGCCCTCCTGCAGACTAGCGGCTGCTCTTTCTAAGCCAGTACTTAAGACATTCCGGAAAAATTTGTAACCACATCTTGCTTGACGTTGTGGGGTCAGAGATAAGGGCATGAGCATGCGAGACCAGAGGGGCCTTAAGGTTTGTTCGTGAGCAGGTGGGAGGGGAGGATCCAGCGGCGCAAAGCCGGGGCAGCTGATCATCACTCCACGTGCGTTTAGGGCGGGAGGAGGCACGCTCTTCCTGCAATGGACTGGAGGGTATTTCTGGCTTTTCAGGTTCTACAGTCTCGTCACGACCACAGCTGACCCTGGACCAGCATGGGAGTGGGGCACCAGCCCCCTGCATGTTTGAAAATCCAGGTGTCACTGATAGTCCCAGTCCGCTCTGTGGTTCTGCAGCCGGGGACTCAGCCAAGCGCAGATCACGCATCCTCCTGCGTTTACTGTTGACAAACGCCCGCATGTCAGCGGACCTGCGCGGTTCAGACCCGGGATGTCCGAGGGTCAGCTGTGCCGACAAGAGCTGCCGCCATAGGACACAACGAGCCTGGCTACCTTCTAGTGAAGCTGTATTCGAGACTGAAATTGGAATTTCATATCATTTTCACGTGTCAGGATGTGTTTCCTTGGACTTTCCCCCACTACTGAGAAACGCCCTGCACCCCGCCCACCCCTGGTCATTGGCAGGCGTTCAGGTGCCTGAGCTCTGCACCCGCAGGCGTCCCGGCTGCTCAGGCCCGGCTCAGGTGCATCCTCTAGAACGTGCGGATCCACCCAGGGAAATGCTGATGGGCAGGGGGGTAGGGCCAGGCTGCTTATGGGCTAGTGGGTCCTGGCAGCCTCCCGGCCTTGGGCGGGGCACAGTTCCGTAGGCCTCCCCAAAAGCTACAGTTGGTTCACATCCCGAGTGTGGGGATGCTCTTCCAGGCCATTTGCTGTCGCTGTCTCCTGAGGGATTCAGTGGAGCCTGTTACAGAATCTGGATCTCACTGTACACACCGGGCTGGATAAATCGGTGCAGACAGAGATTTGGTGACTGAACCTGGGGAAAGGGTTATAGTGATTCCCTTGTGTAAGCTGATTCTGTCACTGACACACAGGCGCTCGTTTTTAACATCCAAATCTATCCATATGCAGGTGGGAGACTTTATTAACTAGGACTTTTTCCCCAGGGCTTGATTGCAAACAGGCATGTGATGCTTCGATACTGCGGGGGCTTTACTGGGGTGGGGAGGACTGTGAATCCCATCTGCTGTGGGGAAGAGACGTTTGGGAGCTTTGCACCTTGCACCGTCCGGCTGGTCCAGGAAGCACGTGCTCCCCCAGAGTCCACGGTGACCACGGGCAGGCCGCCCTGTGCTGCTCTGGAACAGGGGCCTCTGGGGTCTGGCTGCTTTGCCTCGTGGGACAAGTTGTGTCTCTCAGATTCTCCCACGTGTTCCAACATGTTACTTATTCTCTAAGAAGTCAGCCAAACGGCCCCGCTGTAGAGGCCTGTGAAGAAGGTTATTTTCTGCCGTGACGTATTTAAGCTGAAGCTTCCCAGGGCGTGCCAGGTTTAAGGGCTGACACTTCATGCTGAGCAGCAGCAGCCGCCCCTTTGCTCCTCTGGGACGGGCTGTCACCGAGCGGCCCGGGCTTCCTGGTGCCGGGACGCGGGAACACGCGCGGGCTGTGAGAGTTGTGCCCTTGACAGGGCGAGCCACAGGGCCCGTGCGGGGGGCCCCGGGGGCCAGAGCTCCCCGGTCAGACCCCGCGGTCAGGGCAGCGCTCCCACCTTCCTGGCGATGGCTCCCTCGTCGCTGTTGGCAACGTATGCAGCTCACGGGTACTGGACAGTGAGGGAGAATATGGTATTTTTCATGTTTTCCCTTCACAGTGAGCTATACGCGGATCGTCCTGGGTCCTCCCTGCAGTTCCGTGGGCGGGAGTGACGCAGGGCTGCAGTGAGGCCTGGGGAGGCCGGGGCCTGCGCATCAGCCTGCTGGTCGGGTCCTGAAGGCGGGTGTGGACCCTGCGCCGCAGGGCGTGTTCTGTGCGGAGGACACGGGGTTTCCCAGCCCATGCTCGGGGGGCAAGAGTGGGACTCAGGGATCCCCATGGGGCTCAGGCTCCACGTGGGGCCCAGGGTTCCCTCAGAGCTTGGGGTCCACGCGGGGCCCAGGGTTCCCTGCATCGCGGAATCGGCCGCTCTCCTCACGGTGGCTGAGAACACAGAGGGGCTTTTAATAGTCAAAGGACCTGGCGGAGCGGGGCTGTGGGCTTTGAACCTGCGAGGAGGTTGCGCCAGGTTCTGAGCAGCAGGTTCCGAGGTGCACGCTCCTGCTCGGGTCTGGCTGCAGTTGCCCGGCCTGGTGTCCCCCGCGCTGCCCAGGAACCCGCGGGGAGGCCGGTCAGGTCCCTGTGTGGTCCCACCCCCAGCAGACCTGCCCCGTTGTGGGCACCACTCACCCCTCGGGAAGGAGCTGTGAGCAGGGAGGTGGGGGGCGCAGGGCCTGGGAGACGCACAGAGTCACCAACGGCCGAGACCAGACCAGAGCTCCAAGGCCTCCTGCCCACCTCCCGCCCCTTTCTGGGGACCCAGCGCCGGGGGGTGCTGGGCTGGTTAGACCCCTTAGGACCACTGGGCCCTGAGGACAGGCTCCAGCTGGGTGGAGGTGACCTGCGATGTGCTGGCTTCCCTGGTCCAGGTTCCTGCAGCTCCAGGGGGTGCTTAATGTCCCCCCTGGGTGCTGGCCCCTCGCTGTGCTCAGAGACCCCAGCAGTTTGGTGGGCGAGAAGCAGGTAGGAGGGGCCGTTCTGCCAAATGAAGGGTTGTTGGCTGCTGTTCCAGATCCTGCTCTGATGGCTGTCAGTGCAGACTTCACACCTCACCTCTGATCCTGGGCTCCTTGTGGAAGGTCTGGGCTTCACTTGTTCTTGAAACCTGCTTCCTCTGATCATCTGTGCATCTGGTGTCCTGGATGGTGACCCATTTGTGGTTAAAGACCAGTTTTTCCTTCTCTAAGTACTCAGAGCTTACTTCCGTGAATTGCCTAAAAAGGACTGAAGCAGAATCACCTGAACAAACAGTGCCTTAGAGCAGGACCTCTCCCACCTTCTCCCAAAGAGCCCTCAGAGCAGGGGCAGACTGGGTAGTGACTGCCAGCTTCCGAGGGTCTGGGAGCCCAGCAGTGGGAACCCTGCTTACAGTCTCCTCGGCTACCTTAGCGAAATTGGGATTGTGGTTTTCCTGTTTTATCGTCATGTTGCTGTAAAATTTTTTTCTCCACAAAATTAATTAGCCAGCATGGTGTGCAGCGTGTGACTGTGTGTGCACTGGCCCCCACCGTGTGTGCTGAGCGTGCACACTGAGGTTTGAGCACTTTGACACCAGTGCCTTGCATTTCACGGAGAGTCTGCGTGTGGGTTTGACTCTGGTCTGTGATGCCCTGGTTGGGGGGAAGCTTTGTAGGGAGCATTTTAAAGAGATAAGTGACAGTTACTAGTAAACTTCTAGAAAGACTTCTGTAGGTCTTACTGTTCGGGGTTCTGGCATCATGCGCCAGTTTTTGGCTAGATCCAAAGAGATTTTAAACTGTTGGAATGAAATGTGAGCAGCAGTCTCACCTGGAAACATTTTCCAAACGTGCTTGAGGCTTCAGGAGGTTTCTGGAGCAGTTTGTCAAACGGTTGATGCACTTGCTCTTTGTGTGTTCTGTTTCTTTTACACACACACACAGGTTTGTATTCTCACTGCCCTGTAACTAATTCTTGTTTTATTACACAGATGTAAAACAGTGTTTGAGCTTCAGAACAGAGAAGTAGTTACCTTCTTGCGTTGCTCAGACTTGGTTTGATAACATGAACAAAAATGAAGAGTTTGGAAAAGAAAACCCAGTTTTATTTTAAGTATAACTTTTAAATGTCGTCAGTGCCTGTTTTTATGTAGAAATGGTTGTTTTAAAGACCAGTGGACAAGTTTCCTTAGATGTCCCTCTAAGGTGGCGGCTCTGACGGGCAGATGTTTTCACGTCTGTTTTATAAGGCGCGCTCTTCAGGTGACGTGGGATGCTGAGACGCACGTGCGCGTGGTGCTGTGGCAGCCGTTCTCCACCCTGGCCCCGAGCTCCCCAGCCCTCGTTAGGTTCTTCACAACCAAGGCATCGCTAATCAGGAAGGTGCTCAGCAGGGCTGTGTCCAGTGATCAGAATCAAAGAGGCACAGGTCCCAGACCCAGGGCGTCCTTGTGTAAGCGCAGAGCGGGGAGAACGTGGCATTTGTGGGAGTCCCACACAAGCAGTTTTTGGTTTGGACGTTTAGCTGTGTAACTGATGCAGAATGGCTCCTCCCTTTGTGTGCACATAGCTAGGTTCACGGAAACTCAGCAGCAAGCAGGGAGCACCATTTTCCTCATGGGTCAGCCCCACAACAGGGGCTTTGAATGATTCTTTTCTTAATTAGTAAACTTTATGTTTTTCAGAGGAGTTTTAGGTTCACAGCAAAACTGAGCAAAAGATACAGAGTTTCCGTACACTTCCTGCCCCAACCCGTGCATAGCCCGCCCCCCTACTATCGCCACCCCCGCCGGATGGCACGTTTGACCATGTTTACGTCTTGCTGGTGCGCTGTCTGTGGGTTTTGACCGATGTGGTGTCATGTATCCACCGGTGCTTCGTCCTGCGCAAGTAGTCTCACTGCCCTGAAAATCCCGTGCACCCCTTACCCACCCCCCTCCCCCCGCCCCGGGAACCGCTCCTCTTTTTACTGTCTCCAAAGAACTGGGATCCCAGAGTGGGCAGCCTCTTCAGATTGGCTTCTTTCACGTGGTACTAGGCACTTAACGTTTCTTCCGTGTCTTTCCGTGGCTGGACACCGCGTTACTTTTTAGCGATGAATATAATACACCAGCGTCTGGAGGAGCCGCAGTTTATCTAGCCGTTTTCCTACTGAAGGGCATCCTGGTGGCTTCCTGGTTTTGGCCGCTGTGAAGAAAGCTGCCATAAACACCCGTTTGCAGATTTTTGTGTAGATAGAGAGGGATGTTTTTGCACAACTTTGGATGCACTCTGAGTTCGACATGCCAGATGGCAGCACCATTTTGTTTGGCAAAATCATTTCAACCTAACTGAACCCTTTTTGGTTGTTGGAGTGTAATGAGGAGCCCAGGCTCTGCCTGTCTTTTGTTGCCTGTGACCTGGCAGGTCTGTGCTGGGGAGGCCCTGGCTCGTGGCGCGGTGAGCCAGGCCTCAGGCGGCCTCGCCTTCTCCCCAGCAGTTTCCTTCTCGACTTTTACACCTGGTGGGGGTCAGCCCCACCCTCGCCCATCTCCCACCCTCCCTCGGCCCAGTTTCTTACGAGGTGATGGTGTGAATATTTGTTCTCTTCCGGGGGTTTGACATGTGTTTTTTTTCGCTAGTTAAGAGAATCCGTCCAGCCCGATGGTCGGGTGGGCTGACCTCAGCGCCGAGGACCAGAGGGGCTTCCCTGACGCGCTCTCCTTGTTCTCTGCTCAGCAGGGAGGTTGTAAAACAGCTGGCTTTCATTTAATGACTGCCCTGTTGGTGTCATGAGGGGCAGAGATGGGTCCTCCCCGCCCCTCGGTCGGTTCTCAGGGTGCCAGCGAGCTCCCACTTGGCACACCCAGCTCCGGGAAACACTGAAGCTGCCGAGACGGGCGCCCCGGGCAGGCCTGGTGTGCGGCCGTGGGCCCTGAGCCCCTGACCTCCGGGGAGGTGACAGTAGCAAACGTCTCGGCAGCTTGTTTGGACCCTGCTTGTAAGAAGGCAGCCTCTTGATGGGCATTTTCAGTGCGTAGGATACTGATACTGGAAATGGTTACAAGTGAAAGGTGCAGGATTGATTGTGAAGACGGTTGTGGGAAGGACAGTTTTTAGACAGGTGTGGACGGCCTGGGAAACTACAAGCAAAGGGGAAAGAAGACAGTTTCTGTTTATGGATTTCTTGCTTTTCATAATGGGAACCCGGCCTCTGGCGCCAATTGCTTAATTCAGAACATTAAACGCCATTCATGTTAAAAGGGAGATGAAACGAAATTCACTTCGTTTTTCAGCAGTCTCCAAATAGCCATGAAAAATCATTTTTTCTCCTGCCACAAATTAGTGTCGGCCACTTTGTGGCTTCAGTGATGATGCAGGGGGCCGGCTCCTGGGCTCTGTCAGGCCCTTGGCTGGGGCCACAGGGCTTGTGCTCCAGGAGAGTGGGAGGGGGGAGCCTGGCAGTGCAACCCCGTTTGCGTCCTGAGTGCAACCTGCGGTCTGGTCCCCGTGAGTGCGGGGAGGCAGGCGGTACCGGACTCACGGGCTCTGCTCAGGAACGCGGTCTCACACGGCGTGAGCAGCCCTCGTCTGCTCTCAGTGAATATTCAGAGAGCTGGCTTGTTGGCGCCTCTAGTCTAGTTCTCAAAGCCCTGAACACTTGGGTTTGTCCCCTGACAGAGCGCTTTCTCCCTGTCCCCTACCCTGGCGGGGCCCCCCAGGCCTCTGCTCCAGGGCTGGTCCAGCGGGGCCAGTTGGCTGCTTCGGGCAGAAGCCTGAGGTCGCTGCTCCCCGGACAGTCCCTTGGTAAGCAGCTGGTGCTTAGGGCTCATAGATGATTGGGTTTTTTAAATTTCCGCCTCCACTTTCTGGCTTGGAAACACGGCCAGCTGTTAGCTGAGCGGACTCTTTGTCATTCAGCCCCAGGACCACTGCACACATCGTGACCCTGCTCCTCATGGATGTGGGTACAGTGTCCCAGACACAGTGCACCCCTTCTGTGCCGCTGACGTCCTTGGGGTCTCGGTGCTGCCACTGCCCACGCTGGTGCTCGGCGCTCCAGCAGCTGCCGTGGCGGCTCCTCTCGGACCTGGGTCCTCTCCCTTCTGGGGCTGCCGCTGCCTCCATTCACAGACACCTGCATCCGCCCCGGCACCCGGGCCTCAGCGTGTGCAGGTCTGCCTGCCAGGGACTCGCCTCTCCTTCACCCTCCCCCGAAAACTCTGACTTGGCCTTTTTATGTCAGCACCTCCTCCAGGAAGCATCAGGTCCCCAGACCCGCAGCTGCAGGCTCCCATAATCCTGGATTTCTCCTTCTGAGTCCTTACCTCAAGTATGATTCAGTGATTCGGGTAGTTAGCTCATGTGTTCAGCAGGTATGTACGAGCATCTATGATGCATTCTAAGTGCTGGCATACAGCAGGAGACCAGTTAGAACTACTCCGACTTGAAGAAGACAGGAAATCCTCAGAACACTGGCTTGAAACAAATGGGCTTTCTTTTCCTTGCGCAAGGAGAAGTTATCAGCAGACAACACTGCTGTGGTAGTGGCTCACAGTGTCAGGGCTGGGGCTCTCCAGTCTCTTGGCTCTTGCCTCATGTTCACCAGATGGTTGCCACAGCTCCAGCCATCACATCTGCCATGTCAAGGAAGGAAGAAAGGGGAGGAGATGGTGCCAGCCACATAGGATTTTTTTTTTTAATCAAAACAAGACCTGTCAGCAAACTTCTAATTATTGGCCAGAGTTGTCACAACATTTGCTACCTGTATTGGAGCTTAAGGCAATGCATAGCAAATAAACAAAGTACATCTAGTGTAATTTCATGTGATCTAAGTGCTATAAAGAATGGGAACTAAGGGATGGAGGAGCTGGACTATCTCAGGGTTTCTCTGAGATGAGACGGTGCTGTTTGAGCAGGGTTGGGAGCTAAGTGGCAGAGGCCCCTGTGCCATATGTGAAGGGGAGGCATTTCAAGAAGCATGAGTGGCAGGTGCAAAGGCCCTGAAGCAAGAAGGACACCTGTGTGTGTGCGGAGCAGCGAGAGAAGAGTGGATTGGGGGTCCTGGTCAGAGATGAGGTCAGGCAGGAAGGGAGGGCCCCAGGTTGTTGGGGGCTGTTGCGGCCACATGTGTAGGGCCTTGTGGCCAGAAAGAAGGACCTGATTTGTTTTCATGTTTCTTCATTTTATTCAACCTTTTTTTTAAACTAAAAAAAAAAATGTTCATACCTCTGAGTATTTATTTCACTCAGAAAAGTATCAACAGTCCTTTATTTTTTTTTACATGTGTGAGCTTATGAGACATAGTAAATGCAGAACATTTGCTGTCATCACCTGCACTTCATGTTACACTGGATTTTAATACAATTTTTTTTATCCTCATAAAAGGAATTCACGTTTACTGTAGAAAACTCAGAAAATGCAGGTAAGAGCAGAAATATTTTAAATCATTCTGCTGTACCTTTATCGATTTTTCTAAAATGAACTTTTGTTTTGGAATAGCATTAGATTTACAGAAAAGCTGCAAAGACGGTGCAGCGCGATTTGCTTTTGGTGGCTGGTTTTTCTCCCCAAGTGGAGCGCGTTTGCCTGGTTCTAGCTGCAAGCCCTCAGCCCAGTGGCTCGTGCATAGGCGCACTCAAGTGTTCATTAAGCATTTATTTACTAGTATTTGTTCATGGCTTGTCCTTCACTCTCCCTTCTGCTCCTGGGCTCTCGGGCTCTTCGTTCCTTGGTGGGTGATCTCCGAGATCTCCTCCGTGACACCCCACCTCTGTGCCTGCCCGTTCCTGACACGCCTGTCCCAGGGACCTCGGGAAAGGCAGACCTGGTGGATTTTGCCCTTGTTTGAAGCGCTGGGGCTTCTCAGGGACAAAGCTGGCCTCAAAACCTCCCCTCAGAACCCCTGGGCCTCGCCACCTGCCTCCCCGGCTCTGCTGCCGGGCTGTTGGCCTCAGCCGCTTTCCCTCGTGCATCCTCCCCCGCCAGCTACTCATTGTCATTCGGGTCTCTGTGCGGATGGCACTTTCTTCAAACCTGTTCGTGGCTCTCCCATGGCAGCTGCCCTCCCTGCCTGGTGGCAGCCTCCCTGCGGGTCCCGCGAGGCTGCCTACTTGGCCCTGGACTTGGCGCTTGGTGGGTGGTGGCTGTGGATATTGCAGAGTCCACATGAGCAAGTGTCTCCACCGGGCCTTGTTCCCTTCTTAGCTCACTTCCTGGGGTCACCACCGTGGCCTTCCCCAGGCTGGGGGTAGTTGATGAAACTCCAGGTGGGATTTCATCCTTGGGGCCTGGCAGAGCGTGGGGACGTCGCTGTGGGGGGCATCGGGCAGGTCTGTCACACACATGGCTCAGAATTCCATCGGCTTCTTTGTGCCACGTCGTGCACGGTGGCCCTGTGTGTGTTCGGCATCGTTGCTTTCCAGGCAGTGCTTCCCCCAGCCTGTGCTGAGCCGTCCTCGCTCCCCGACGCGCTTGCCTGCCTTGAAGCCTCACTCTTCTGGCTCCCTGGTTGCTAGCCTCTGCGGGCCCCTCCTGGCGTCTGTGACACCCCCATCTCGTCTGCAGCCCACCCCTTACCTCTCCGCCCGGCCTGCCAGCCCGCGGGACCTGCCATTTCTGCCCGGGCTTCCTGGCAGCACACACCGCCCGCTTCCCTCACAGCCCAGCGCGCCCGTCCTGGGCCTGCGCTGCCCAGCACACAGTAGGCTCAGTGTTCAGCTGGTCTTTACCTTTGCCCATGGAAGGTCTCTATGCTGAATGTCCTCGTTGTCCACAGGGAAGAAGGCTGTGCACGGTTTGTGTGGTGTCTCAGATGTCAGCTCTGGCGGGGTTGATAGAAAATTATGTAAAAATTGCAGCTTTTCTCTTTTTGGCAGAGTACCCGTTGGTGGATTATGGTGCATTATTTTTGACTAGCGCTGGTGCTGCTAATGGGCTTAAGACCCAGAGGTGCTCGTGAAAGTACAGCCCGGCCAGGCAAAGTCCGAAGGAGCCGGGTGTGGGTACCAGGCCTGAGTCTCAGGGGAGGTGGATCAGGGAACCCTCACTTCAGGGAAACGGAAGTCGGTCTCATCTCTATTCCGTTTAACCGATAAGGAAGTCTAAGCGCCACTTTGTCGGATGTCGCAGTAACTGATGACCCACTGAGTGGACGCGGCTGGGACTGACACCTGCCGCTTGTTCAGGACTCAGATTTTGAACTTGACGGTTGTTCCCAGTTAGGGACAGATTGCCTCTTGTTGGTTCTTGGCATGGTTTAAAGGGGGCCTCCCTCGCTTTGTGATTGACTCAGGGTGGCCAGGGCTGGTTCTCAGTGTGATGAGGCAGCCTGTGCTCGGGGCGTGCTTTTAGACCAGGTGGTCCAGGGCCATTGCCCTGTCGCTGGTCACAGGGCAGCGCGGCGGCTTCAAGCCAAGCTTCTGAGTCCTCTCCGTCCAGTGTGGAGATGCCGGAGCTGAGGCCAGGGCGTGACTTGGTTCAGAGGCAGCCCTTCCAGCTCAAGCTGTGCCAGGGTTGGCCAGCAGCCCTCCCCCTCATTCCAGGCTGACAGCCTCCAAAGTGCAGGCTGTCCAGGCTGTGCTTGGAGTCTGGCGGCTGGGATGGCTTGGTGATGTGCATGGCCCTTCCCCCGGAGGAGCGAGGGGTACTGAGCTCTCCAGAGACCTGGTCCTCCCTCCCAGGTGGGGGGAATCCTCACGCCCCTGCACCTGCAGTCACCTCATCGCCTCGTCCCTGGCCTGCTCTGCACACCTGACTGAGTCTGCCCAGCCCTTCCTCGGAGCAGGAGTGAGGGCTGGGGGTGTGCCGTGCAGGACAGAGTTCCTTTGCAGGCTGCAGAGGTGCCTGGCCCACCCACCCCACTCACAGCCTTTCCTGTGTTCTCCAGCTGGACTCACAGAACAGCCCAGTGAGGTTGGTGGAGTCAGAATTATTATTCCTATTTTATTGATGAGAAACTGAGGCTGGGAAGGGGAGTGGACATCTAACGTTCGACCTTTCTCCCTGTTGCATGCGTGCCGGTCTGAACTTCTGCAGCAGTGCTGGGGCTATGTCCTTTCACGGGGCTGACATGGACAAAGCCCTCCCAGCCGCTGTCCCTTTTCCCAGCCACTCGGCAGCAGCACACACTGGCCTGGCCCCCGTGCCAGCTCTGGGCTCCGGCCTGGGCCTTGAATCCTGGGACAAGTGACAGGGAGTCGGGCAGCGGGGACTTGATGGTGGCTGCAGCATCCTGTTTCCAGCGGCTGTGGTGGCCCCAGTGCCCGCTGCGTGCCTGCAGTCCCCGGTTGTCCCACAGGTGTTTCCTGAGGCTGGGTGTGGCTCTGGCTGGACTGTAGCCAGTCCGGGTTCCTACGGTTTTCTGAGCCTGCTTCTCCAGCCTTCCCAGAAGTTCTGGGAGTCACCTACAGGGCAGCCTTTTGGTAAATTGCTTTTGTGCTTAAATTAGCCAGTATCAGTTTCTGATGCTTGCCATCGGGAGTCCTGCCTGAGATGGGCTCGGGGAGGCCTGAGCCAGGGCCCTGACTGAGCCGGGATCTGCTGAGAATCGGCCTTCAGCCGCTGAGGAGGCCGCTTGACCTCTTCAGGGCACAGACACGTGCCTTTCTGCGGGGCTGTCGGGAGGGCAGAGGAGGGGATCGTGTGTGGTATTAGGAGCAGGCGGGAGGCACAGCGGAGGGAAGAGAACCTCCAGGTGGGGTGATGGGGTGTGTTGAGGTTTCGCAGTAAAGCAGACAGCAGGCCGAGTGGTGCGAGCTGGACAGTCTAAGTGAGGGGACTCGGATATGGGAACCCGCACAGCACGGGAGGAGCGCTGAGGACTTAGGGCTGCGGGCCGGCCAGTCCACTCTGCCTCTGGGGCGCGAAGGCAGCACAGCCCACCTGCCAACAGGGAGCAAGGCTACGTCCCAATAAAACTTTATTTACAAAGGCAGCTGCTGGGCCGGGTTTGGCCCGTGGGGGCAGTTTGCTGACTCTGCTGTAACCCCTTCATGTAGTTAGCGGTGATGTGTTGTTCGAGGTGAGGGGTGGTTGGAGTTGGGAGAGCCCTGGTGTGATGGTGGCCCAGAGACGTCCTTTTTGGGGAGGTGGGAGTCGGTGAGGGTGTCTGGGAGGATCAGGTGGACACGAGAGAGCTGAAAATGAGGAGAGCCAACATGCAGGTGCATGAGGGGCCAGGGGTGCATGGCACCAGGGAGTAGGGGAGCTCCTGGGGTGAAGCCTGGGTTGGGTGGGGGCAGGGTGGATCGTGGTGCCATTGGCCGAGTGCCACGTACAGGGAAGGACAGTTTTGGACAAGTTCACCTGAAGTGCTTCCAGGACAGAGAAGTGGAGACAGCGAGTCCGCAGCCCTCCTTCTCGCCCAGAGCTCAGAGGGAGGCCTGGCGGGGCAGCGAGGGCCAGGGGGCGCTCAGCCTGTGCTTGGGGGCTGACATCCAGGGTGGCGCTCTGGGAAGTGCTGGCATAGAGGTTCTGCCCGGGAGATGTGTGTCCCCGGGGACGTTTGTGGGACCCAGGGAGGGTGTTGTGGGGGGAGGAGGCACTCCAGGCCCGTTCTGGTCCAGGGAGCTTCCCCAGAACCCCTCTTCTCGCCTCCCGTCTGGTCAGAGTGGTTTTTATGAAACGCCAATTTCCCTAAACCTTGGTGCCGGCTTCTTAGGGCTCTTAGTGCCTCCTTTCTTTGAAACCTTTGCGATACTGACCGAAATTAGTACCTGTCAGAATGGTTAACGTGGAGGATACATCATAGGGTAGTTTTTGTACATTTCTTTCAGCGTCAATAAAAGATACCTGCTTTCCAAAGCATGCGCGTTTTAGCCCAACGTCCACGCGCCCCCAACCACTTAACAACGCAGGTCCGCCGTGTTAAGTGCTGAGTTAAATCTACGTTTCCATGATTCATAATGATTTATTCTTAAACGTACTTTATTCAGAATGTCATGGTTTGTCTTCAGTTTTCGTTGCAAAAATTAATTGTTGGTAATTGTTTTACTTTCAGTAGTTTTAGGTACTGTTTAACGGGACCTCTTATTTCGGCCTTAACTCTGCATTGGTTAAAGATAGGAACAGAGAGAAACCAAAGGAGTGAGAGGAGAGTGGGCTGTTGGCCGGCTGCTCTGGGTAATTAAGGCAGTTTTCTGTCTTCGAAGTAACTGTATTGTAAAAAGGACACATTACATGATTAAATTCCAAAAGTGGGCGGTGGGAAGCTTTGGAAGAAGTTTTGTGTCTTAAACGCATGTGTGTCTGTTGCACTTTGCAAGTGACCCAGCTCTTTAAGGTGTGTGTAGCTTCAAAAATGGTTTTTCTTTTCAGGTCCTTGGGAGGATGGAGAGGACCTGTGAAGTGAAATACAAAGTGATGGACAGCCCTTTGGGGAAGATTGAGCTCTCTGGTTGTGAGCAGGGTCTGCACGGGATCAGACTGCGCTGCCAGAAGACCCCGGGCACTGAGTGAGTGAGCGTCCGCAGTGACACCCCCCACGTGCCGTTTGTTCAGAGCAGCAGAGAGGAGGAGTGTGGTTATTGCTCGTTCTCCATCGATCGCGGGGTGACACTACCCATCGCAAAAAGTAGCAGTCTCTAAAGGTGATGGGCCGTGGTTGTTCGTTTTCAGCTTGCAGCCTGGAAGCCCTCCACCTCCCGTTAACCACGGGGACGGAACCGGTAACTAGTAGCCCAGTACGTGTGAGTGGTGTGTATGTTTCCAGAGGGGCTGATTGCCTGTGACTGTGAACGCTGTGATTCTTCAGCAAGTGGGATGTGGGGAGCTCTCTGGAAGTTTGGTGACAGGAAGCTGCTGGCCTGATCTTGTTTAAATCAGGACCAGGCTTTGCTGGTCATCGGCCTGCCAGGTGAGTTTTGTACCAAAGCCTGAGAACTGCTTAGTCAGGCGGTCCCGGGCCCCCTTGGATACGGTGTCCGACTGCTGGCGTGTGTGCAGCTGAGAGGGGAGGACACGACGTTCCCTTTTCAGCATGAAGTGAGGGTATTGCCGATTCAGACGGAACACGTTTCTTTTTTTTGAACGCGCTCCACTGTATTTCTTTAATTGCCAAAACAAAAAATTGGAAGCACTCCTTAATGATTTGTCCTGAAATGTACCGTTCAGTTTACTCCATTCATTGATTGTGAGTGGAAGTTGTGTTAAAATTGCAGTCCTTGTTATTTCTGCAGAAGAGGGCGAACCACCCACTCCTCGGCTCAGTGTTTGTCTTAACTGGCCAATAAACACAGTGCCAGGAACATTAGATACAGAAAATACATACGAAACATAAAAATTGATTTTAATGGACCCCTGTCAGAGCTGGCCATAATGAGCACAAACGCAGTAATAAATACCAGTTTTCGCCTCCTCTGTCGAGATTTTTCCTGTCGAGCTGCATGTTACAATCAATAGTCTTTTTTAAGACCAAAAAAAATCAAACCTTTGAACTATATGAATACACTCTTCTCTATTTCTATGAGAACCAGCTGGCTGCAGTGCTCAGAAAATCACAGGCACCAAATAATTTGTAGGGAAAATGTCATTTTGTCTTTTAGCATGTTCAGTTGCACAATAAATCACAGAAATTATGTGTTGAATTTTTTTTTTTATAAAGACTCTCCTTAAAGTGAATTTGGGGAAGAGAGGGCTGGGGGGAGAAAACCCGCTTTAAATGCCCACTGTGAATTGAGAACAGAGTGAGGGTGAGACTCAGCTCTGCTTCTGCTCTGAGTACTTCCTGCTTCAAGTTAGGATTGGGTTCATCTGTGGAAAACAGGGTCCTCCGGGTAACGGCTTAATACAGTGCAGCTGACTTCTCTGCGGAAGATGTGCCTGTGGGTGAGCCGTGAGTGTGCGTCTGCTGGTGGCACGGTCACTGAGAGCCTGCCTCCCCCCGTCCACAGCTTTCATTCCTGCATCTTCAGGCTGTGGTCCTTGTCCTGAGCCTTCAAGCCCAAATCTGGGGTGCAGGTGGCCACACTCACATTCCCAGCAGCGGGTGGAGGAGAAGGGTCCTCTCACCTCATTGGCCACACCGTGCTGGACACATGGAGGTTGTCCTGTCCAGAGTCAGGGACTCTGTGTGGAAGGGAGAAGTGGGAAGTGGTTTGGGGGCACCAGCTGTCTGTTACGTATGGTTAATTTTGGGGAGGGAGATTTCAAAGTTAGAGAATAGCATAAAATTATCTGTATGAATACTCGTTAACACTTTATTTCATTTTTAAAAAGGTAAAAATTACATGATAAATAAAATGCATAGATTTTTAAGTGCAAAGTTCTGTGGGTTTTGATATATGTGTACAGCGCCCACCAACACAAACCAGGATATAAAACCCTCTGGAAAGTTCCACTGGGCTCCCTTCCTGCCACCCCTCCCTGTTGGCATCCGCTGCTCTGCTTTCTCTCGCGTCGGACGGATTTTCCTTGCTCTTGAACTTCACATAAATGCAGCCTTACAGCACGTGCTCTTTTTATACTGAGTTCAACAGTGTTTTCGAGGTTTGCCCGTGTTGTTTTGTGTGTCAGTAAGTAGTTCCTTCTTTGTTATTAAGTATTGGCTTGTTGTGCGAATATACCAGAGGTTTGTATTCAGTGCCCTGTTGCTGGGCGTTTGAGTTGTCCAGTTTGGGGCTGCTGTGCCTAAAACTGCTGTGAATAGTCTCGTTCAAGCCCCTTTGTGGACGTGTTTCCATTTCCCTCGAGTGCGTCCCTTGCCGTGGACTTGCTGGATTGCGTGGCACATGGTTGTTTAGCCTCGTCAGCAGTTACCAGCACTTGCCCCGGAGCTGACGATTCACGTTCCCACCCAGGAAGGCACGGGGCCTCTCTGACTCCGCGCTCTTGCCTGTTCTCGGGGGTGTGAAGTGTCCGCTCTCGTGGTGGTGGTGGCGGAAACCTGCCCTTTCCTGTTGGCGTACTTTGAACGCCGTTGTCAGTAAGCTTTCATCGTGAGGCAAATCTCTTTCCCGTTTTTACCTGGTGTTTTCTTGGCTCTTGTTGTCGATCTGTGTCTCTGCTTACGCGTCACCGATCGGGTGTAGGAACTGATCGTTTTCTCGCAGTTGGAGGTTTCTGTTTTTATTTTTCTAATAACGGCTTTCAATGAGTAGAAGCCTTTAATTTTGAGGAAAACCAAAATGTTTTCCTTTCTGTCCAGTATATTTTGTGTATATTATTAAGACTATCAAATATATTAAGAAATATTTGCCTACTGTAATTTCACGAATATGTTCTTTTATAATTCTCTGAAAAATATTACAATGTTAGCCTTTTGTGTTTAGCCGTGTGTTCCACTGGCTTGAGTGAGATACTCAGGTTTTCCCACAGTTCCTTAGTTGTTTCAGCCTTACTTGTTGGGGGAGAAAAACGATTCCTTTCCCCGCAGAATCACCTTGGTGCTTTTGTCAGAAATCGTCGGCCATACGTGTGTGGTTGTATACGTCTGGACGCTGTTTCGTTGAACCAATTTTTGTGTCTGTCCTGGGCCAGTACATCACTGACTCGATCATGCAGCTTTGTGGCAAGTCTTGAATTAAGGTAATGTGAGTCCTCCAACTTCTTTTTTCTTTTTTGCCCAGAAGGTTGTCTTGGTTTCTGGGTCTCAGTTTGCCGTGTTACTTTTAGAATCAAGGTGTCACTGTCTCCAAAAACGCCTGTTGGGGTTCTGAATGGGAGTCCACTGAATCTGTGTATCAGTTTGGGGAGGGTCGCCCCTTGTACTGAAATTTCTGGCTCATGACTGTGGTTTGTCTCCGCGTTTGTTGAGGTCTCTTTACTTTCTCTCAGTGCTGTTTTGTAGTTTCCAGCTGAAAGATCTTGCGTGTCTTTTATAAAACCGATTTCTGAATACTCTGTTTCTGATGGCGTTCTAAATCAGTTTAACTTTTTCTAGCCTTTGAACAGTTGCTGCTGGCATGTAACACTTGAGTTGTGCATGTTGGTCCTGTTCTGCCATCTCCCTCAATTCACTTCCCAGTTCTAGGGGTTGTTTTGTAGTTTGCTTAGGAGTTTCTCTGTGGAAAATCGCGATGTCTGTGAGTAAGCACAATCTGCTTCTCCCCTTCTGACCTTTGTTTCTAATTTCTCTTCCTTTGCTGCACTGGCTAGAAGCTCCAGGATGACGCTGAACAGAAGTCATGACAGTGGGCATCCTTCCCTTGTCGCATCTGGGGGAACTGCCACCCTTGTGGACTTTCATGGGCATCCTTCTTCGCACTGAGAATGCTTCCCCAGTCTGTTGAATTTTGCTAAATGGTTTTTGTACACGTGTCAACATAATGATATTTTTCTCCTTCATTCTTTAAATGCTACGTAAGTTAATTTTAGAATTTTAAACCAATCTTGAAATGCTGTACATCACTTAATTCATAGGCATCATCTTTTTTTCCCGTACATATTACTGGTTTGAATTTGCTATTTTGTTTAGGATTTAGAGGTTTAAGTTCATGAGGGATGTTCATCTGTAATTCTTCTGCTAATGTGTTTGTGAGGTTTTGGTGTTGGGGTGGTTCTGACCACGCAAGATGAGTTTAGAAGTGTTCCCTCTTCTACTGTCCAAGAGTCATCTGAGGGAACTTCTTCCTCAAGTTGGATGCCATCTGGGTCTGGTAGCAAGGCTTCTGATCAGAACCCCCGTTGTCTGAGAGACATGCCACCTCACCCTCCTCGGGGGGCTCTCCCTCCACTTGGCTTTTTGCAGGCAGAGCCGTGCATACCCTCCAAGGCCTGCCCTCTGGCTCTGCTGATGTGGAGGACAGGGGCCGAGGGGACCTCACAGCATCCTGAAGGCTCCAGGTGCCCGTTGTCACCCTCCTTCCTGAGCCCTGGTGAGTCCTGGGCTCTTCATTTCCTCCGACACCAGGCTGCTGCTTCTGCAGGTGCATTGGACGTCGGCCCCAACGTCCACAGTGAGATTCCTTTGCACTTCTGTGCAGAGTATTCCCCCGCTTCCCATGGAGTCCATTCACCCATGGATGTGGCTTCTATGGGGGAGCACTGACTTCTGTGTGGGCTGTGTTACTCACCTTTCCTAAAAATAAAAATGAGTGAAGGATACCAGTTTGGAAAGCATTACAATCGTCTCAGCTTTATGACTTCCAGCCAGTGTCAGGCTTCCATTAACAGCTGTCGTATTGCAGAGTCACTGCTTTCCCAAGAGTTTGGCTGATTTCTCGCTGCACCATCTTCCTGTGACGACAGCGCTCTGGCCTCATCACTCCCACAAGGTCTGAGTCTGATGAGAAAGGCAGGAGGACGTATTTGTTTTTCTGATGTTGTCTGGGGCTTGCTTAGTTTCTGTAATGCTGCTGGTTGTATTTGATGATGTGAAAATGGACTGTACAACGTGGGCCACGCTTAACGTTACAAGGTAGCGGTCCGACCTCTGGATCTGGGAAGCAAGAGAGAACTGTGTGTACTTCACAGTCTGCCAAAGAGCTACCTTTGCTTTTCATTTTAAAATTTCTTCTACGTAAAGCTTTATAGAACAATGCAGAAATGCAAAGTGAGAAAGTTAATAGTCCAGCCACACTAAGCGATTGTAAGACTGTCTATATTTAGAAAATTTTAAAATGCCATTTTTACTTGATCGGCACGTGTGGTGTCTTAGTGGTTGGGGGCAGTGTCGTCATTCCTGCCTCCTGGCACCTTGCCTGGTGCTGAGGGTGGGGAGGGGCACGTGGTCAGGTCTTACCCTCCTCCGACGACTTGGGTGGCTGGCTGCCCAGGGGGACGGGTGTGGGCCTGGACCCTCTGGGACCTGAGAGGGTGTCACTGCAGGGCCTCTGTGCTCTCCCTGGGGACAGAGGGGAGTCGCCTGCCTCATTGGACACATGGCCGATTTTCACCCCTCAGTGTACCAAGGTCATCCCTCCACTGCAAGAGTGCAGATGCCCGGCAGGCCTGTCAGTTTGAGCGGATAGTGAGTGATGGTTTCCGCTCGCATTTGCTGCTTTCCTGCCCATCGTTAAATATTTCCAGTTACTGAGTGGACATCAGGAGAACATGAGGACGTGCGGGGCCTGTGTGGGTGGCTGACCCCCATGCTGGCCTGGGCCCGCCGCGTGCTCCCCCCCACTCGGTGCCGCTCGGTCTGACCGTTCCCTCTTCTAGATGGCTCCAGAGGGTCCACGTGTCGTGAAACCTTCCCACGTGTTGTCGAAAACTTCTCGACAAATTGGGGAATTTTTATATAGATGCAGGCACTTACTTTATTATAATCGATCTTTCAAGGAAGAGAAGGAAGTGTTGTTAAGGATAAACGGTTGAAGAAGTGCCCGTCAGAGAACCTGCGGGCACCTCACCTGCACGCGCCTCACCTGCTCCGGAGCCGTCTCATCGCAGGTCTTCAGTGGCTCAAAATGATGACTTGTGTTGTGTGTGCTTAACAATGCAGTGACCTTATACTACAGCGTCTTCCTTAAGGAGGTCTCTTGAGTCAGATAAGCATGTTTCTGTGGGGAACTCTTGCCCTGCTCTCTCTGGCTTCAGAGAGATCGTGTTTTTTTAGAACAAGCGCGTGGATGCCCTGGTGATTCTGGAAGGCCCACCCGCCACCAGCGGCTCCTCACCCACATCCGGGGAGCCCGCGGTGTTGACGCCTCGGTGCTCCGGTTCCTGGCGCAGGGTGCGTCATCAGCGGGGTGCGCGGTGACTCCTGTGTTACCAGCACACTGTGCCTGTTCTCTACTGTCGGGGTCCTTCACGAGTGAGGCGGTGGTGTCCTCTTCCAGGCTGGTGGCTGAAGAGGCGGGAGGGGAGCCGGGATGTGTCTCTTAAGAGAATCTCAAGGGGGGTTCCCTTGTTCCCAGGACGGGGCAGGTCTGGGGCCTGGGGTGCCGCCTTTGGACATCGGTGAGATACAGGGACGTGCACGGTAGGCCTTCAGCTAACCTCGGGGTCATGGGGGAGACTGGCCCCCTCCGAGCCCTCTGAGGGGTTGGCTCTGGGTTGACGCTGTCACTTGTGACTGCAAGGAAGTGGCGGGTAAGGCCCCTCCTGACGGAGCTGCGGGCTTTGCCTTGCACCACGGGAGACAGTCCCAGAAAGGCGTGGTGCCCCCTTCGTGTGCGGGGTGGTGTCTGGCCGGGGCCAGAAGAACTCCCAGTGCCTGGCCACCCTGCTTTCATCCTCTCCTCTTGACTTTTTCAAGTTTCTTAGAAACCGGTTCACTGTTTACCTGGGTCAGGGTGGAGCATGGTAGCAAGGCCGTTGGGCAGTTTTAAGTGAGTATCACTGAGATTTAAAATTTTCTGGCTCCATCTAAGAAAAAAGAGCAACATGAAAGTTTTATTTCTGTCTGTCTTATTACTGTGTGGCAGCGAGACAGAAATGGCAAGACTCACATGCCCATGTCCATGAGCTAGAAGCAGGTCAGTTCACTTAATTTTAAGTCTGCCAGGATCCTCTTGGAAGGAAGAAAAGAACAGCTGAGTGACAGCTACAAATATGTGGGTTCAAAATATGAACCAGGCTGTCAAAGGATTTTTTTTTTTTTTGAAAGTTTCCGACATTTGGAGCGTGAGCACTTTCGAGTAGAGGAGGTCGATGGCTAATTTCAAGCAGAGGAGGGGGGTGTTTTCCTCTGTGGTGTGTGAAAAGGCCGCAGATCCTCTGCTCAGAATGGTCACTTTCCATTCTGAGGACTGTGGCCGTCCCCTTTGCTCGCTCCCGACTTTGAAAGGAAGGCCCCGTGGCCGTCCTGTCCCTTGATGCTGCCGCACAAAGCCTTTCCCTGTTTCCGGAAGGTGGAGATGTGGGGGCCCTGATGCAGGGTCGCCAGGTGTGGTGTGGTCCCTGGAGGGCGGGTCCCTCACTGGGTGGGTGCAGGGCTCACAGATTGTAACTGGCGCCTTGAGGGGTGTCCCATCCTGGTTGAAGCTTGGGCTCCTGCAGATTCTCCGCAGGCAGCAGCTCTGAGCCTCAGGAATGGGCCCCGTGCGTGTCGGCCCTGCTCTGAGGCCACGTCATCGGGGTCTCCCCACCATGGCCCTCTGGGGGCGTCTCTGCCCTGCAGTGCGTGGGCCCCTCCTGCCACCTCCCTGCTGGCCTGTCTTGGTGGCTTTGCGCCTCCCCCGCTGTCCCTGCCCGCGTGCTGGTCTCCCGAGCCAGCCTCCCGCGGTCCTCTCTCCTTCCACGGTAGGAGTGGGCCTTTCCGTCCCTGGTGCTCCTTCTCGGCCCTCTGAGCAGTTGGAGAGCATGAGACAGTCCTCGTTGGGGTTTAGTAGTTGAGAACTGGGGTGACTTCGGGCTGGGGGCCTGCATGAGGGTGTCTTTAAGTAGTATGTTCACCAGTCCGTATCTAATTTGGAAATTTTGGCTCAAAACTCACCGTTGTGGGAATGAAAAGGTTACAAGTATCTGCCCTCATAGGCGTTGGCCTTCCTCACAGACGTGAGCACCGCTGCCTTTCGGGATGCTCACGTGCTGGTGTTCAGAGCTTGTCAGGAGGTGCCGGGCCCATTTCCTAGGGGGCAAAGCTGAGGCCACTCAAGGAGCCAGGGAGCTGTAACTAGGGCCTCCTTGTGCCTCCTCTGTAGCCCGTTGTCCCTCAGGCCGTCCCCCTCTCCTTTTGTGAAGGAAAACTTTGATATCTGAGACCACTGACATGCATTTCTCATATTTTGTCTTTGGATTTTGATTTCCAGAATTTTTGTTGTTCATGTATCTCTAATGTTTTCTGGCATTTAAACCGTCTGTGACTAGTGAATAATTTTCGATTTTTTCTTGTTTTTAAAATGTTAATGGTGTTTAAGCTGTAAACTCTGAAAAAATACTTGGTTTGTTACATTTATTTTCTTTAAATTGTGTCAGTAATTAGATCAGCTCCTTGGCGTACAGGCTAGCTCTCGCATGCTGATGAGCTCAGAATTTAAATTGAGTTAAAGGTTAAATGAGTTTAATTTTTGAATGGAACTGAAGCATTGTCTTGTGTCCGATTCATCTAGAATTTTTATTTCCAGTTGCTGTATCCAGTGACAGAAGTGGGTCTTCTTGTGATAAAAGCATTGAATTCATTAAGGATCATGTTAGAGTCTCTTGCTGGTGGACTTGCCATGTGTCAGTGTCTATGGTGTGCCTTGGGGACAGGCCTGGGGGATGGTGCTGTCATGACGGGGACAGGCCTGGGGATGATGCTGTCATGACGGGGACGGGCCTGGATGGATGGTGGAGCGTGCTGTTCTGCCTCCGTGGAGGGCACGTGTGAGCAGGTGTGGGGGATGTTTAGATGGTGGGAGGGGTGATGGCTCAGGCCATGCCCAGGATGCTGACGGTAGCACCTACTGGGGCTGCCCGAGGTGGGACGTGGTCTGGCAGTGGGACCAGTGGGAGTTGGCGTTGAGGGATGCGGGGCCTGGCGGGAGGAGGAGCGTGTGGCGATGCCGTCGGCCCTGGCGTGGATAACTGACCGGTGGGGAGGGTATGGGGGCACCTAGAGGAGAAAAACATCTGGAGGGACAGCTGGATGAGGGAGCCGGTCGAGAAGAAGCACCCAGAAACCTGAAGACGAGCAGGACGGGGAGGACGGATGGGGAGGCCAAGGACCGGGCGCCGTGTCCACTCTGGTTTGGCGCATCTTTTCCCTGCAGTGTCGGGCTCTGGGGAGGTCTAATGCCGACTCGAGTTTCCCTCAAGCTCTGCAGCGGGGGTTCCTGGGCGCCTGGCCTTTCCTGAGACCGGCGTCTCGCTGCCGGCGACTTTGAGCTTTGACTCTGGAGGCTGGGGCCGTGCTCGCGGTCACCCCGGCCGGGTCTGCCCTGGAAGTGGCTCTGTCCAGAATCGAGATGGACCGAGCGGAACGCGGGTGTGCTGTGCCTCGTGCTCCAAGAGGGGGTCCGAGTGCCCCTCATCCTTGGTCAGTCCTGGGCACTTTGTGCTGGGGCCAGGCGCTGTCTCCCCAGAATCTCTGTTCACCTCGTTGGCGAACTCTACCATTTCCCTGCAGGTTGGGCCCCAGTCACGGTTCCGACTGCCAGGAGTTGAGAGAGGTGCTCTCCGCCGACTTTCTGTGTCTTGGCTTGACCTCGTCAGTGCTGACGGCTCTGGGGCTCTTCCCCTCTTCTGTTACCAGGACTCCTCTAGTGTCACTTAGCGTTTCTCTAAGAGCCCCGGTGTGCCTCTTTATAAGCATTTCTGTGACACGCCCCCTGGTCTGTTCTGCACACACGCGTGTGCACACAAATACTTTTTAAATAAACAGGCTGACATTCTATGCTAAGGGCACCTGCGGATTCAGAGTGGTTCTGCAGGAGGACGCCGGTCCTCTCAGACGGGCGCTGACTTCAGCTTTTGGCATCACGTGTTGTGTGCAGGGGGGACTCGCTCTGATTGTTGCTGATGGAACCCCTGTTGTTACTTTGGAAGCTGCTTCTCCCGTCCTGTCTTCAGAAAGTTGGCCTCCCTACCCTCACCAACCAGCACGAGTGAAGCTTCAGGAAAGGCCCTCACTTGACAGCGCCCCTCGCGGGAGGGACGCGGGGACTGTTCACCCTTCTGAGTGAGCGGCGCTCGGAACCTGCAGCGGGTGAAGCAGACACTTCCTCCCGCAGATGTCTCCACCCGGAGCCCACGCTGTCCGGTGGGGGAGCTGTGTTGCTGGGGGGGCAGCACCCACTCCAGCCGAGGGTCAGGGCTGGGTTGCCAGCCAAGAGTTTCCGCACGCAGACTCCGCGCGTTCCAACCAGTTTCTGCGGGGTGTTCAGACGGCCTGGCAGTGCGCTGTCAGCAGTTCTGCAGGGGCGCAATCACTTCATGAGGAGAAACCCCTTTAAGACTTAACTCATCACAGCGGGAAGGTACACGCTTCGGGCTGTGCTGCTTCAGGTGTTCGCTGCTCAGAAGGATGCCCTGTGTGTAGTGTGTGTGTGTGTGTGTGTGTTCTATATATGCGTGTGCGTGTGTGTATAAGTGCGTTCTAGACATTTCTGTTCTGCTGCTTTAATGTTGTGTCCACTAAAAATACATCCCTATAAGCCTAGGGGAAATGAAATTGCTGTTCCATCACAGACACCCCAGGAGTAGGCCCCCCAAAATGCGGTTTTTCTCTCAAATTCATCTGGAAAAACACTTAGCTTTCTGATCTGTAGTTTATCCGGTTCAGGGCTCTGTTAGGAAGAGTTACTGTGTAACTGAGCACTGTTTTTATTAAAAAGAACTGGGCCGCTTATTTCCTTCAAAGTTTCTGGAGTGTTTAAATCTTCTTTAGGTAAACAAAACTTTAATTGAAAATAATATTTTGAGACGAACACCTTGGTCACCACAAGTGGTGCTGACAGCCCTCTGCTGGTCCTGCAGGCAGTCTGGTCTCACGTGTGACTCCTGGGCATCCGTGGGGGGCCTGTGGGGGGTGGCGGGTGGGCGAGGGGCAGGGGGGCGGCACTCATCTGCAGCTCCCAGGGTTGTTGCGGGTGGAGATGGGACCTGACGCAGGGCCATGACCGTGGAGGGGCTGGGTCTGGATGGCAGCGTGTTGTGGCGTGCGGCGGACACCCGCAGACGGCCTGTGGCTGTGTCTGTCCCGGGACAAGGAGAGCGGGGCGGGGCAGGCGCTCCTGCCTCTGAGTCCCAGCCGGCGTGCAGGCCCGTCCTCCCCGGCCCGGGCTCCGCGGGCCTGTCTGTCTGTGCTGTGGCTTCCATCGGTTTGCACACCAGCAAACTTTTCGGAAAACTGAGGAAATGCTGAGATCTGCTTCAGTCACTAAGAATTGTGCAGGCAAATGGCAAGGGTCTGACTGGCAGACCTTGCCACACTCTGAGCGCCTCTCCGCACATCACTCTTGGAATTTCCTGGGTCCCTGGATGGTCCAAACTGTGAGGCCCCTTGGGCAGCATCTGGGCCAGCCCGTTACTCCCCAGAGACAGAAAGCAGAGTCCAGGGACTGAATGTTGCCGGGGCCCCCATGGCTGGAGGCCCCTCATCCGAGGCTCCTGCTGTCTCCGAGGGCTCCTTCGGGGTGGCTGCTCATCCCTTGTTCGCCGCGCATGTTGCTGGCCCCATCAGCTAGGGTCTGAGCCTCGGCCGGCCTGCCCTCGGCGGTGGTGGGGTTTGGAGGGTCATCTGCGAGCTTCATGAGCTCCGAGTGGAGCTGACCGGGTGAGAGCGGGCAGCAGACCCGGGCGGAAGGATGGGGCGCTTGGTGCTGGAGCACTGAGCCCTCTGGGAGGGGGAACCCAGGGCGGGGAGGAGGCAGGGCAGACATAGTCCCTTCTTCCACAGCCCACGAGAAGGGGATGGAGGCGGAGCACAGACTGCGCGTGGCCGGCCTTGGGCTCGGACCTGCCGCCTCCCGCTCTTTGCTGTCCTGCTTTCATTGCAAAGAGTGGGAAACTGCAGCTCGTTGACTTCTGTTAGAATTCCTTCATTTACCGAATTGGCAAGTATGTCGAGGGAAGAGAGGAGTGCCTTACACTCTCAGCGTGTCCTGCCCCGAGCCGCTCCTCCTGTCCTGTGGACACGGTGTTAGTACGAGGGCTGGGTTCTGCCTGTGACTTCTGTCCCCACTTCATCAGCTCCCCAACTCTACACCTTCCTCTCCTTCACTCTGTCACGCCAGCTCTGGGGATCCCTGATCAAAGGGATAGGTGATCATGTGATACCTTGTTTTTTGCATCTGAGTTTTCGAGAGCTCTCCAGATTTTTATTGCCTAAAGTTCCATATGCTGTAGACATAATACCGTCAGCTGTAAATTGCCTTCTGGAGAAGAAACTGACAAACAACTTTATAATTGCGTTTCTAGCCTTCATATCTGAGGGCCAGCAGCATGTTCAAGATTTATGGAGTTCCTGAATTTAAACTGTAAGCAATAAAATTTTCTTAAGGTGGGTCCCCATCTGCATCTATTATTACAAACCCCTTCAGGTTACTTTAGCATATGACATGTTAATAGTTTTTTTCTTCCTTTTACTTTTTGACAAATTACGTCTAAGGAAATGAGTTTGCCTGCATAGAAAGTTATCTGTGTTTGCAAACTTGAACAGTTTTGCTGGTTAAGCAGTCTAGGGATGATAAACTTTTTTGTCAAAGTATGACTTGGGTGCTGCGTTAAAAAGAATCACAGCTCATGGGAGAGGTTCGTTGTAAAGGACGCCGCTGCACCTCTGCCCGGGGCGCTGTAGGGGTCGTTGGAACTGGCAGAGCTAAAATATGTATCCGCTTCTTAAGATGCATCTTCAGTTTATTTCCCTGATAACGGAGGAGCAGAGGTATGAGCCAGAGAGAAGTGGGCATCATTTTGTCCGGAGGATTAGCAGGACTGACCGGCTGACTGGCTGACCACCTCGTTGGATGGTTAGCCCTCAGGGGACAGTGGAGTCACAGGCTTGTAGCTGGGAGGGAAAGAAATCCCCTTTTGTGCCTGAGTAATCAATACTGTTTTGACCCAACTACTGCTTCTCCTGTAAAATATACATAACATAAAATTCACCATTTTCACCATTTTTAAGTGTACAGGTCCGTGGCGTTAAATACATTACATTGCTTTACAACCGTCACCTCCATCCCATTTGAGAACTGTGTTCATCTTCCTGACGCAGCTCTGTGCCATCAAACAGTAACACCCCGTGGGCTCCGAGCCCAGCCTGGTCGCCAGCAGCCTGCTTCTGTCTCTGCCGGCACTTCTGTGACACCCAGAGCCGCTGGGTGCCCCCAGACCAGGAGACGCCTGTCTGAAGGCCCCGTCCGCCCCCGCAGATGCTAGCAAGCTGCCTTGGCTCCAACAGCAAGCGGCTCAGGGCTGCGGTGCAGGGACAGGGAGTGCTCCCGGGTGGCTCCCCGTCCGGGAGTGTGGGGGCTGCTGGGCCAGCATGGCCAGACTTTGCTGCCTGGTGGGGAAGAACCCGGGAGAAATGCAAGGTTGTGGGGAGGTCTTGCTGATAAAAACAGGACCCCAGGACACAGAAACTGCACCGTGAGGCAAAGCACCTCTGGAGGCAGAAAGGCACCATCCAAAGGCGAGTGTTGAAAGGACGCTGGACTGACCCGGGGCTTTCTGCCTGTGGTCCTGTCTGTGATGCTGTCGGGTTTTTCCGGAGAGGAGGTGGCGGAGGGTTGGCAGGGAAGACCACGGACACGGGCGGGGGGATGCAGGCCCCCGGGTGCTGCCACCACTCCCTCTGGGAGCCCCCAGCTGCTAATTCTCAGTGGATCTGGGCTGCCCTTGAATTTGTAATCTCACAGTTTCCAGGGCCGTTTTTGTACCCTGACTTTAAGTCTGTGCATTTCTGAGGTGCTTTCACCTGTAACGTTAACTCTTTCGTCTCTGTCTGTAGTTAATGGGCTGTTACTACTGGTGCAGGAACAGAACCAGAGCATCAGTCAAGCACGGGGAGATCTGTGCTGGACATACCTCACGTGCCGTAGAGGAAGCTGCAAGTCAGCGTGCGGCCTGGGGGCCCAGCCTGCTCCCCCCCAGGGCAGCTTCCCCTCATAGGCCCCACCGCTGTCCTCTGGAGCAGCCGGGCTCTGAATCACAGAGGGGTCGGCGCCTGCATGTGCTTTCGACCCTGCCTTGGAGTCCAGGTGCTTTACTGAAGTGAGAGGTTTCAGTGCTGTCTGTGGGGCTGATGATCAGGTTTATAGTCGTGAAGCCAGAGTAAGAGGAACCCCATTGTTGTGTCGCCAGTAGCTGCTACAGCGACCCTGGTCATGGGTGAGTTAGTGATGAGGGGACGCTGGGCCCAGGAGGGCAGCTTGGTGAGGGTCCGGGCGGGGCTCCCCTCTCCCCGGACACTCTGGGAGGCCCGGACCTGCCGCAGCGAGAGGCGGGCTTGGCCGTGTGACTTCTGTGGCCCGAGCTGCTGGAGTGGAGACCAAGCACAGCCCGTTGGTGGCTTCTGCTGCCATCTTCACCGTGAAGAGAATGTGCCCCGGACCGTCCTCTGCTCCCAGAATGTGACATACGGTGAGCAGCACAGGCCCGCACCCCCGGGAGCGCGGGGCCGGGCCAGCCGTCTGTCCACATCGCAGAGGTGCAGCGGGTTGGGTGTTGCTGTGGGGCGTCACCGGGGCCCCTGGAGTTGCCTCGGGCCCGGCAGTGCACACCCTGTGCGTGTGGGCCTCGGGGAGGGGTGCGGATCCTGTTACTTATTTCTCCGAGGGGAGGAGGCTCCTACACACGCCCGGGAAAGGGATATGAGAAGGCGAAACGTGGGCCCGTCCTTGTTGAGGTCGGCCAGTCCCACGTGTGGATTCCGGGCAGGTGTTTGGTGCACCTTGAGCTAGTCCGGGCTCACTTGTGAGCCGGCGATGCTTGGCTGTGCAGAGTGTGCCAGGCGGTGTCTCCCCCGGTCAGGGGCCCGGCTCCGTGTTCACGGAGAGCTCTGCCTCGGGAGTGTGTCTCCTGCCCGCCCCCCCAGGGACGCCCCGTGCCGGTCTTGCGAAGGCTGCCCTCGGGTGAGTCGCGGCCCCGTGGGGTCACTGGAGGAAGGCGTCCGCCGAGGGCCTGCAGCACGGGCACCAAGATCCAAAGGCCTGGAAGTCACCTCCGCTCCACAGTCTTCCCAGAAGGTGGTTCTGTGTTTTCCACAGATACATAACCTTTCAGTGTTTTTCCTGGCATTGTCATTAATGTATGTAAAAATATTAAAAGCCCTTGTATATTACATCAAAAACTATGTCAGCTGCTCTGCTTTTTTCTATTTATTAAAACTTTTCAAGCAGTGAAAACATTTTACTTGTTAATGAGGGAAAGTGGGAAAATTAATGACATAGAGCTCGGATCCACCAAGACGTCTCCTCTTAACCACACAAGGCGGCTCGCTCCCCGCCGCACACGCTTTAATTTCCGGGACAGGGTTCAGCGGGCAGATGCAAATGGATTTAATGATTTGCATCAGTAGATCATTTCTCAGTTTAATATCCTCTGATATTTGGGGTCAAGGACTCTTTCCTTGGGAGGACGGTACAATTTCTAGAGCTAAAATTATTAACGTTAGTAATAATACATGACGTTCAAGTGAATGGAGATGAACAGGTCCCTGTCACAGAGGCAGGTGTACACAGAGCTTCTGCTCACTGTGGGTGGTGAGGTCGCTGGGTGGGGCAGGCGGGTTTCCTCCCCCGGGGGCCCTGAGCTGGGTGACACCTGAGAGCCATGGTTGTCTCCTCTCATTTCCACACACGGGGTCAGCCTCTGGGCCCACAAGGCACACAGTACATCTTTGTCAAGTCAGTTCAAGGAAGAAATGAAATCAGAACCCTGTTCACCGCGCACCCACCGAGTCTTTCTGTGTCAAGTCAGCAGAGCCTGGTGCTGGATTGATGCAGAGACCCGAGCCTGTCCTCCAGGAACTTTGCCGGGGAGGCAGCGGTGTCGGTGAGTAACCACATGGGGCACAGAGGGAGCAACAGAAATATACAAAAGGCACAGAAGAATGATGGAGAAGCTCTGCAATCAAAGCACGAGGGAAGGTTTCACGGGGAGGAGGCAGATGATCTTGTGATTTGCCTGCTTCAAAGGCCACCTCCCTTTTTGGCCCCTTAGAAAGGCTGAGTGCCCGGTACTGGCTCACCTGACCTTGCCGTGGTGGGGAGTGTGCTGCCCGCTGGATTGCTCCTGGGAAAGACCTGTCCTCCCTGACACTGAGAGCAGGGTGAGGAAGACTCCCTCTCCTCCATCTCTGAACACAGCTGTGTGAAGAAGTGTGATTGCAGGAGCTGGGCAGCTGTTCTGTAACCATGAGGAAATGAAAGGCAGTTTGTTATCAGTAAGAGGGATGGGAAGAGCTGGGGCCTCGATGTCCCGGCCTCCAGCTGACTTTCCTCAGAACGCCTGTGCCCCAAACCATGACCACACCAAGTGTGCCACAGCCATGAGCAACCACAGATGGTGAGCTTGTAACGTTTTCATATGCAAAACTGAGGCTTGTTTTAGCAAATGAATAAAAATGTAAAGGAAATAAAAATCACTGATAGTTCTGTGACTCAGAAGTATGTTAATATTTTAGTATAATTCTTTCTAGCTTTTTCACCAGTGTGTTTAAAATCAATTTTTTTTACTTTGTAATTTTTATTTTTTTATTGAAGTACCGACACCTACAGTGTGTTATTCCTGATGTACAGCACCATGTCCCAGTCATGCATATACATACGTATGTTTATAAAATCAGTTTATATTCTACTTTTTAAATTTAACCTTACATCATGAGCATTTTATCATGTTATTGAATGCTTTTTTTAAAGAAGGAGTTTTTAAGGGTCTGTGTTGAATGGGGACGCCATAATCGTGACTCCCCCGTCCTGGTGACTGTCCAGGTGGTTTGTGAGCTGTCACTGGGCTGCCGTCACGTGAGCATCCTTGTGAACCTGGGGACCGTTTCTTTAAGCCTTCTGACTTCTTTCCCCTGTGGCTCTTGCCCCTGTGACGCCCTTTCTCCCTGGCACAGCCACTTCTGAAACCAAATGTGTTCATGTGACCCCCTTAAAGGGGTGTGCTTTAGGACAAGAAGGCACTTGCACAGACTCTCCTGGCCCCTCAGCCCTTGCTCTTTGACCACTAAACTCCAGACTCCAGCTGGACTGACCCACAGTCCTTATGCATATACTGAGCGACCCCAGTCTGGCGTGGTGCCAAGCAGGCTGTCAGACCGCTGCCTCTGGAGCCAGATGCCTGGGTTTGAGCCCGAGCTCCACCACCTACTTCTCTGCCCTGTGCCTCGTTCCCAGGTGTAGATGGGGCAGGATGGTACCTGTCACAGGGGTTCTGGAGGATTGAATGAGCTGATCTATAGGAAGTTCTTAGAACAGCATCCACTCTGGAGTACGCTCTTGAATGTTAGCTGCTGCTTCTGGTGGTGACGATGACGAAGGTGTTACTGCTTCCTGAAATGGCCGTGGGTGCCAGCATCGCTCCCTCCTCCTCTCCTTTTTGCCCCGCCTCTCCTGACTCTCACACTGTGCAGCCATCTCTCTGCTCCAGGTTTGCCCTGGACCCCTCCTCTCCCTGCTTCCAGTGCTTTGAACTGACTGTGCTGTCCTGGTCACACGTCCTTGTCATTACCCCCTCTGCTGGCTGCGTCTTCAGGGCTCCAAGTCCAGAGGGCAAGGACCACATCTATCCTGCCTAACTCTGGTGCCCTCAGTGCCAGCCCAGGGGGCACCTGAAACATCTGTTTTTGAGCTGGAACTCAACTGGGACTGGAATACCAACGCACTCCGTAAAGAGCGACGTGGTTCCCGAGGCTGGAGGGGAACACAAGCATGACGCTCAGGTTTATTTCGGCTGGCCGCCAGGACCTTGGCCAGACGTTCAGCTTGGCCCACAGGCCATGATGGAATTGAAGGTGGTCTTTTCTAAGAATCCTGCCTGAGATACTGCCCAACTTGGGTAAATGTCATAGTACACGGAGCCCCAGGCTGTTTACTCGGAGTTGTCCCCTTGTCCTTCAAGCGCCTCCAGAGCAAGTGGGGACCATGCCCGGTGTCCGGGAAGCCCACGTGGTTGGCTGGACCTCTCGGAATGGGGCAGGCTCTGGGCGGCCCTGGAAGGGCCCTTCTGCTTGGCTTTCTCTTCAGAAGCAATAATCAACTGGTAAACAGTGGTTTTCAAGCAGCCTTTATTCTCCTAAGTATTCTCTGGCCCAGAGTCTGCACTTCTGTGACTGCCTTGCCTCAGACTGTGAGGGGCTGGCGGGGTTTCGTGTCGTAGTCTGCGCTGATCTGTGAGCCGAGGCTGAGCAGCGTTCTACTCAGTCACCTTAGCGTCAGCCCCGTGGGTCTTGGAGAGGGTGCTTGTTGTGGACTGTGTCCCCGCGTTCACCTGTTGAGGCACGAACCCTCCAGTCCCTCAGAGCGTGCCTGCATTTGGACAGAGGGCCGTTACAGAGGTGCTGAGTGGGCCCCGCTCCAGTACCCTGTGTCCTCGTGGGAAGGGGAGGTGAGGGCAGGGGCCCAGAGGGAGGACCACGTGAAGACACCTGACTGTCGGCCGGGGAGGGAGGCCTCGAAGGAGCCAGCCCTGCAACACCTTGACCTCAGACCTCTGCCCCAGAGTTAGCAGCCGTCTGCGGTTCTTTGCTGTGGCCACTCTAGCAAGCAGGTGACCGTGCATCATCGTGTAAGTAGCTTTCTTTCTCATTGCTGTGGACGTGCCACTGATGGAGAAGTTGTCATCCCTGGTCTGTCATGTCCTGAACATCACCGCTGTCGGCAGGGTCATGGTGGGTGAGCCAGCGTCTCAGGACACAAGGGATTAGGGACAGGGAGTCGCATGGCGTTATATAGAGCAGAAAAGCAAAGCTGGAGGAGGCGTCCTCATCTTAAAGCGAAGGCTTTTTTTAGAGCAGCAGATCTGAGGGGAAGGCGCCGAGATGTCGCACACACCCCCTGCCCCACGTGTGTGCAGCCTCCCCCATCATCGGCACCCCGCCAGAGCAGTCCACGTGTGTCAGTCAACCCACATGGACAGCTCGTGGTCACCCGGAGTCCAGAGTGTGTCACTTTCCGAAGGCATCTGTTCTTTAAGCAAATCAGATTCAGCAATGATAAAACATGGCTCTGGTGTCACATTTGTCTTGAATCGTGTGCATTTTTCCACAAAATACTTCTGTGCCTTCAGTGGACCAGTGAGGCAGGCTCTCCCTCGGCTTCTGTGAACCGGACTGGAGAGTCTGTGAGCCACCCTCCCTAGAAAGGAGCCTAATGACATTTCAGGTTCCAGGTGTCTGCAGAACACGTGGGTGATGCCTCCTGATGTTTCTAAACCATTTTTTCCTGAGCCCGGTGTCCTGTTGTCTGTGTTTGGCGCTGTCTCACCTGACCCTAGGAACGCGTGGTCCCTGGAGTCGGGGGAGGGCAGTGGATAGTCTGAATTTTCCATCATCCAAATGCAGTGGCAGCTTCGTGATCAAATCAGAAAATCTGCTCTAATGAACAAGCCGGTGAAAACGATTTCAGATGTGTCATCGCACACACGATGCACCTTTGTGTCCTCACTGCCCTCTGAGTAGTGCCCTGTCTCCAAGTCTCCTTGTTTAAACTGGGGCTTTGTCATCAGCACCTCCCTTCCCACCTTCCCTGAGAGCTTAGCGCATCTTCAGTCTGTGTGAGTGTCTGGGGTCACCACCAACTCGGGTCGAATTTTATTGGTATCTTTAGGATCACTTGACATTTCCATTTTTGCTTATGTTTCTTCCATGGTGGAAAAAAACCGTAATTTGCTTCTGCCACTGCCCTGTGACCTTGAGAACTGCACACAGAGGAGCTCAACATTGAGTTCACTAAGTGTTAAATAGTTAGGTAATTGGTGTCTTAAATGATACAGATTACGCAGGAGTCTTTGAATTTTTGTATAGGTATTTACGAAGTGTTTCAGTGATAATTAGGGAAGTTGGTTAGAATTTTTTACATAGACTAGGAACTCATTATTTTGCCCAATTACAGTGATGGAGAAGCCCTTGTAAATTCTGTCTACAACACGTTTTCAGGGTGAATTAGTAGACTTGGAGCGTGAGGAGTGCCTGGGTTTGTCGTTCTCAGCTTCTTGAAGAAATGAACTAAACTCTATGTTGTCTCCATAACTCAGAATGCTCACCTGCAGCTGGGAAACTGCATTTGCAGACAGACATGTGGTGTCACCATCATGCAGCATGAAATACAGGATGTATCTTACGGGGAGGTTGCCCCTCGTTCTGGAAGGTTCTTGACTTCCCCTTGGTACAGTCTCCAGGAGAGGCTTCTGCCCTTCCTCCGCATGAGCCGGGAGGCAGCTCAGGCCGGGCGCAGCTCAGGCGGGCGCAGCAGCGGTGACCTCAGGGCACGGGCTTAGGGGTCTGCAAAATTGAAGGCTTATCCATGATTGACAGATGGCCACACACAGCTGTGTGGCCCTTTGGCCAGCAGGCCACGCTGAAATTGAAGGTGGTCTTTTCTAAGACTCCTTCCGGAAACGCTGCCCGTTCTGGGTAAGTGTAGTAGGACCGGGAGCCCTGAGCTTGGTGGAAACACGATAGGACGCAGATGGGAGGGTCTGCGGGTATTTTCCTTTCATGAATTTGCGATCCTTGCAGACGTGAAGAACATCAGTATTTCACGGCCCTGCGCCGGGACTTTTGCGTCTGACGGGCTGCGAGGTGTGACGCTCGCGTTGGCGTCCCGCGTCCTGCCGGCCCGGACCCCTGCCCGGCGCGGGGGCGGGCTTGCTGACTCCCGCCTCCCCCCTGCAGGTGGGAGGGGCGGCGCGCCGCCCCTCGGCCCGCCCTCCCTGGGCGGGAGGCTGAGCCGCGGCTCCGCGGGGCGACGTGGGCCACCCCTCGTGTCTCTGCCGTGGTCGCCGTCCTGCGCGGGACCGCGGCACCTCCCGCTTCAGGCTTAGTTTCTGTTCTTTCCTGAAAACGCAGTTGATTCGGAGCCTTTCACGGAGCGAGTCCGACCGCTTTTGCCACTTAGCCTTTTCCGTGAACTTTCTCCTGTTTTCCGTTTGGCTCCCGACACCCTCCGTCGCGCCCCGTGCGTGGTGCTGGTGCTGGTGCTGGTGCTGGGCTGGGCTGGGCTGGGCCGGCCCGCGCCGGGGGCGGCGCGCGCTCTCGCTCCGCGGCCCCCCCTGGCGGCGTTAGCAGTCATCGCGTTCTGCGCTCGGGATTCGGATAAGCGGTGTTTGGGCCTCTAGGGTTTTTCACGCAGCAGGCGGCCAGTCCCCTAGATCTGGAACACTCGTGTGAACCAGGCTGCGGCTTGCGCACTGGGGCCAGGCACTGGCCCGCTCCGGGCATCTCTTTTACTCTTAAGCCCGAGCAGTGCCTCGTTTGTTTACCCAACTCTCCAGCCCTTCTCAGGCGAGTGACCTCAGTGATGACGAGGGTGCTGAGAACGGTGTGGCCTGTGGGGCAGGCGTAGACCGCACGTTCACCTGTGTGTGCTGTATCTCCAGTATTTACTCAGGATGACTTTCCTCAAATATTTAATAAGAATTAATAATTGAATGTACTCTCGCTTCCTTGCTTCGCCCTGGGATCCCGTAAGATCTTTGAAGCTAGAACTAGTTTGGGCCCTTAAGGGGTTTATAGAAATTAGGTATGTCTGCGTATGGAAAGGGCTGGCGTGGCGGAAGAAATTGAGTCCTTAAGTAATTTGCTATTCCCAGTGATAATTAGGAGAAACCCCTGTTCTAGCTCCATTTCCCAATCTTTTTTTCCTCACTATTTTAGGAGAGAGTTCTTGAGGTGTTAGCAGCAAATTTTTTTCATGTGGTCTGACTTTGGCGTGTTGTGTTGCCTTGATGGGTTATTAAGTTGTCACTTCTAAGAGATGAATGCGGGTTTCAGAGTATGTTGTGCCATATATCACCAAAGTCATCAGAAATGTTTCAGAAAACTGAATAAGAGTAAATTCTTTTAAATTTATGATTGAAATTAGCAATTTTATTAGGTCCTTTAGAAAAAAACCCTACAAACTTTTAATGTCTTTTTCAAAATATACACCTTTGTTCTCAGAAGAGGTCTGTAGACTGCCCTCAATTTGTCTTGTGAAAGGACACAGAATTTTAGCAGAATACTCGCACAAGTGCAGGTGCCGTCCGTAGGCCATCCGCTGGAAGCTTGATGTGCTGGGAGATTTACTGTGCGTCCCCGTGGCCGTCGTTCCCCTAAGTATTAATTTTAACTCCACTAATAAGAAACTGAACAAAAGTGGAATTATGAGTTCAGTAGTATTCTATGAAAGGTCAGTTGTTAAAAAGGCAGAGTCTGACATTCTGTGAAAAAGGTGCCTTCATTAATCATCCTGATGGGAGACACGGGCGCTCTTGCCCAATAGCAGTGAGCCCTGCAGCGGGCACACTCAGGGCCCGGTGTGCGCATCTTCATGCAAAAACAAGGATTATTTAAGTGCATGCCGAGATAATTTGAGGAATTTGTCTTTGCAATTTGAAGATGTATGTTTAATACAGAAATCCGTATGAACTGTGCTTTGCTGTTTGGAAAAAGGAAAACACCTGTTAATTTCCTAGGACGCATGTGACGGACACCGGGAGCTGTGTTACGTGTAGCTTTGCTGGATCTCAAGGTCACGGTGCATTTCCGAGGGGGTGAACGGACATCCCCTAAACGTGTCCTCTGCAAATACTGGCAAGCTTCCTTTAGTCTCTTCTGTGCTCTGTATTAACAGCTAAACTTACCATAATGTTTGGACACTTTCCTGCAGAGCAGATCATGGCCTGCTTTCTGACTGAGATTCTTCTTCTCTTTGTTGCTGCAGCTGTATGCCTACTGTGTGCACAGAACTGAGACACAGCACATTCAGTTATCTGAGTATTTTACGTGTCCTGCCAGCTTAGTGGTAAAGCTCAGCACAAGTGCATGAATTATTAAGCAGTTAACTGGTGACATTCATCAGCTGACCGCCTTTGATTGTGGCCTGTTGACAGGTGGCTTTCCTCCCGCCGCAAAGGCCAGCATCGTAGGGGCTGAGGCCTCTTTCCCGACCCTCTGTCTGTGCTGCTGCCACTGAACTTCACCGAGAGCATCGGCCAACGCCGAACACTCAGGCTTCCTTCTCAGAAACAGGCCCTTTCAGACACTTAAAAGCTGACTTCTGCAGGTGGAATGTGTTTTCCCTCGTTCTGTGCCGTCGTGCTGCCTCGTGTCAGGAGGGAAGTGAGGGGGCCCTGCTGTCATTGTCCCCTTGGCACCCGAGGTGCTCTCTGCCCTGGGGGGAGGGTGGGAAGGTGTCTTTAAACATCTCTGTCCAGTCAGCGCCTTAGTGTTTTTGAAGAGTCAGGGGTGTCTCTCTGCTGTCCTCCGACGGCGACGCTCTCATTAAGTTCATTGCATCTCACGTTCCTTACAGCATTATTAAGTCTTCCTTTGCTCTGGAAGAGGGGGTGGGAGCCAGGCTGTGGCCTAGTGGGGACAGGCCCATTGGCACGTCTGCCTGGGGGTTGGCCCTGAGCGCAGACAGCACAGGGAGTGGCTGGGGTGAAAGCTGGAGCGGAGCCGGAGCCGCGCTTGTACCCCGCTGGGTGCCGGCCCGGCGCCCTGCCCGCCGCGGGCTCCCGCGGGCTTCCGCACACGGTGCCGGGGTGCGGGCTCGAGAGCGTGGGCAGCTTGCCAGCTGTCACACCTGGCCGTTCTCGCGGGTTTACAGACGTGGGGGGAAAGACGCTGCCCTGTCTGTCGTGTGACTGGGAATCCCAGTCGCTGAGAGGACGTCGAATCTCCTCTGAAGCACAGAGTTGTGCACGGGGAAGGTTTAGTTCAGTTTCACCGAGATGGAGCACCAGTGTCTCCGAGGAGTGTAAACTGCTACGTCTGCAGTGTCACCAGTCCTGTCTCCTCGTTGGCATAATTTTTGCTTAATGGCTGTTTGTGCTACATTGACCAGGTCCATGGGTTGCTTAACATAAGTGATTACATTTGCTTATGATTAAAAACTTCCTCCATTAGAAAGGCAGCACCCAGGACGTGGAGATGATTTGTTGCCGAAGCTTCATACCCCATTAGCCACGCCACCGACTCCACGTCGTCAACTAAGAGTTGTCTAAGAGTTAGGGACACTCGTAATGAGCTGTGTAATAGGGACCCTCCGACAAGGTGCGGAGAGACCAAGTCCTCTCGGAGCAGCTTCGCTCGCGCACACACAGGGCCAGCGACCGCGTGCCGGCCGGGGGCCGAGGCCCGCCCGTGCCAACGGGGAATGGCAGGGGTGACTTGAGTATTTTATTACTGGAGCAAGACTTGTTGTAAAAAATTATATACCATTCATGACCAAAATCCTTCAAAGCACTCTGTCGCCGTTCCCCTCTGAACCCTACAGCTTATGTTTTAAGCAGCTCACGAGTCTCTTGATAGAGCATTAAAAAAAAAAACAACAAAAAAAACCTGTGTTCCGTTTAACAGGGTTTGTTTGGTTTGGAATGCCACTCCAGTCCTCCCTGACACCACTGGCCCTCATTCGTCCTTGGCTCTGGCATTTGATAGTTTTGGGGACCCCGCAGCCTGTCCCGCGTACGGTAACATGGGCGATTACGGGGTTTATCGTCGGAGAGCCCTGAGCAGGGAGAAGGAACTTCCTGGAATAATGGCATTAAATGTGATGGGCGTTTTTGTGACAGACGTAAAATTCTTAATCTTGGAAGCAGGCGGGCCAGGCGGCTGGGGGTTAGCTTTCCCTTCTGACGGCGGGAGTGGGAGCTTTGTTTTCCTGGGGTGGGTGGGGTTGGGTCTGCTCTGCGAACCTGACTTGGTGACTCTGGGGGATTTGGGGGGAGGGACACCGGACCTGGAGCCTGAGGGGACAGCGCTCAGCCAGTCCTGACTCTGCCACTTGTTGGCTGTGTGGCCTGGAGGGCGCCGCACACCCTTTTCTAGGTCTCTTGGTAGAAATAATGTTAACACCAGTCTCACAACATCTTGGGAGGGATAAAAATCCAGTTGCACTCAACTGAAACTCTGCTTGGTGTGACGGCCCTCCGTCGTCCCTCCTCCACGTCCTTGAGCCTCACGGTGGCGTGCGGGCCGCAGGCCCTGGGATGCCTGGTGGGATGTGGTCCTTTGGTTTCCGGGTGGCCGGGGAGCTTGTCATGCTCCTCCTGGAACTGGGATGGGAGTCAGAGCCCTTCTGCGTCCAGAGGCGGAGCCTGGGGGTCCTGGCCGGCCCTCCCTGGCCAGTGTTGTGTGTGGCCTCAGGTCCCACTTTTTGTCCCCAGCTCCCCACACATGCTGTAGGATCTCACCTCTTGCGTATGTTTTAAAAACTTTACTATTGAAATAATTATTATTGTAAAGAATTACTATTCTTTACTATTGTAAGACACTGTTTCTGAATCAGAGGCTCTGTTGTGGAGATTAAACTTGTTCTGAAGCTCCCAGACATGGCTGCTGTGGGACGGTCCAGGGCTCCTTCGCGGTCTCTGCCCTCTGCTCGCAGACAGAGTTGGACAGTGGGTGGCGCAGGCTGGTGGCAGTTATGTCGTCCGTGGGTTGCTAATTTGGGAGCACCGCAACACAGCTACATACGCTTAACCTTAAAGTTACCCTGCACGGGACAGACACTGACTCACGAGCCCCTGGTCCCTGCGGGGCCTCGGGCTCGATCACTAGGAGGAAGGACCGTCCTTGCGCCGGTGGGAATGGACTGTTTCAATGCCTTCATTGCCCAGTAACTGAGGACCTCCCCCCGGCTCTGTCCAGTGAAGGTGGAACCTTGGCCCCCTGTCTGTCGTCCTGTGTCTGTCACCGCCTGTGTTAGGGCTTAACGCGGTGAAGGGTGGCCGGGCGGGCTTAGGCTGAGGGCACATCCATGCAAGGACCATAAACAGGACTGGCAGGAGCCTTTGTCCCTTCCCTTTCTGGAGAGCTGGTCCTGTCTCTTCTTCCGCCTTTGCTGTCCCCCTTCTCTTTCTGCTCCTTGTCATCCTCCCCCCGTGCCCCGCCTTTCTCCTGCTGTCTCTCCTCTGGCAACAAGGGCCCCTCTGAATTCTGCTCACTGTGGTTGTCCTGCCTCTGGGAAGCCCACCTCGCTGCCCTGTGCCCAGTCCCCTGCAGCCTCCCCAAGGGTCCTCCCTGAGGGTCCCCTCCTTGGGCTCAGGGATGGAGCACTTGTCCGTAGGGAGGTTTCCCTCATCTGAAGCCTCCCCGCCTTCCCCCAGCAGATTAAAGCTTTCCACTGGAGGAGAGAGGAGGGAGGGCCCTTTACAGAACAGCGTGTGACATCCCCCAAGCTGTGAAGACACAGGGCAGCTCCTGGACCAGCTCGTGTCTACAAAAAATGTGAGACGGGGCGGGCGGGGCAGACGGAGACCTGGCTCATTGCGCGGGAGGCTCTGCCGGGCCCCATGTGAAAACGGAACCGCGCGGTGCGGCAGCTCAACTGTGGACCCTTCCTGCGACGTGGCGGCGTCTCCTCGTATGCGGAATGTAAAGAATTATAGGTACCTTGAGCTGCTGACAGGTAAAAGACAGTAAAAAAATAGTGAAAGACACAGTCTACCCCCTGAACTGATCTACAAGGCCATGAAAGCATCACTTTGAATAACACGCGGTAGATGTGTTAGAAAAATGTAATGTTGGTGTGCGGACCCGCAGCCCCTCTGATCGGAGTTACAATATATCTTGTTGAATGATGAATATGCTGCTGTATGTTTCAACTGCTCGTGTCATATGGCTGAAAGAAAAATATATTGAAAATGAATGTAAAATATTGAAATTTAGAAGTTGTTACGCTCAACTATAATTTCTCGTCTCGCATGTGGCAGACATGCTCCTAATTACAGTGTGGAGCATGCACCTGTGGCAGATGCCACGTGTGACGGGGGACATAAATTCCTCCCCGATCAGCCTGTGTGCTCCTGTCACAGCCCTGAGATCCTCCAGACGCCACGTGGAGCAGTGAACCCTGCCCTGCCTTCTCCCAGTGGGCTTGGGGCTCTCATGTGAGATCCTGAATGTCTTGATGACTGAGTGTTGATTTGAAGCAGTTCATCTTGTGGTGTGGAGCACAGACATGTCGCCATCCAGGAGACCCCGAGTCCCTGGAGTGCCACTCTGGCTGGGATGTGGGCCCTGGTGTGTTGAGGTTGGAGGGACCCTGCCTGGGGGGGCCCTGACCAGTGCCCCCAGCGGGCTGGACTCAGGTCTGAGACCTGCCGCAGGTGGCAGTTCACAGCCCTCCCGGGGACTCAGCTCTGCTCCCTCTCCAGCTTCTCCTGCTGTGGGGCTGCTGGCAGGCCTGTGCGCCGGGCTGGGGAGCGAGAGCTCGGGCCCCCGCCCTGCTTGGCTCTGCCTGCCCTCAGAGACGTGGGGGTGTGGGGGTGAGCTTGGACCCCTGCCTCCTGCTGGGGTGACCGACCAGGTGCTGGGAACGGAGGGGAGGCCTGGTGGCTGAATGGGGCAGCAGAGGTGCTACCCTGACTCTTCATCCCAGGTTGGCAAGGGTGAGTACACTTCCTGGGGCTCCTCTCGCTCTTGGATCACAGCCCGCTCCATTCTGACTGGCCTCCGTCGGGGAGCACCTGGCTCCAGTGCCTCGGGATTCTCTGCCCCTCCTGGCTTCCCACACCCCAGCCCTTGAGGGGCTGCAGCCTCGGGAGTTGTCCCCCGTCAGGCTCCTCCCCCACCCTCCCCTCCCCCTCCCCCTTTCTCTGGCCCCTGTCTGGAGCGTCTGTCAGTGCCCCTCTCTGGGGACTGGGGCAGGTGTCACATGGCAGCCACCACCATCCGTCCCTCTCCTGTCCTCATCCCCATCTGCAGGGTGGTCCCACCGGGGTCCCCAGGACTGCCCCGCCTTCGCTGAGCCACCGCAAGGACTTAGGGGCTATGTTTCACTGCCTCTGCTAACTCCAGGCCTCTTTCTGAAATGCCTTCCTGCCTCGTCTCTGCCTCTTGCAGTAGCTAACACCTGGAAGGACCACCAGGAAGCATCACTAGTGATTGGTGTTCCATGGGGTGGGGGTTCCCCCAGGGTCCTCCACTCACACCTGTGACTGTCGGTGACCAGTTACCTGATGTCCACTCTCCGGTTTCGGGGGAGCTGGCAGTGCTGTCCCTTGGCCCCAAGTTCTTCCCAGGGTGATGTGTGCACAGGGGGTCTTCATCTTACGTGTAACGCAAATGTCCTGTCTCTGCTGCACTCAAGCCTCAGTTGGAGACAGTGAGCAGGTGTGACATGAAGGCATCACCTGCTACAGGTCATACCACGTGTGCTGGGCATCTTGGAAATGGTCGTAGGTGTGAGGATCTAAGCATGAAGAATCCACTGATTTCTACATTGTCCATTGTCTCTGGGAAACAGGCTACTTATCTGATAAGTGTCTAAAAGGCGTGAGGGTGGTTGGTGGGTGGCCCTTCCAGCACCCAGCACCCCTCTGCTGGCCCTTGCAGGGTGGGTGCCTGGGGCTCTGGGCCTGGGTGCTCAGCACCGGGACGGACACCCCGTGGCAGCTGGAGCAGGGCTGTGCGTTTAGGGCTCTGGACTGAGTGACGAGCTGAATACTCTGTCATCGCCGCCGATCAGCACCAGGGAAGTGCCATCGCCCTGCGCCTGCTGCAAAGGGTGCTGGTCGCGCTGCTGCGCCCAGCTTGTGTCGGGAGCCCTCAGCTCAGGGTGGCGGTCAGTGCACGCTCGAGGGTGTTCGAGTTTTAGAAACCTGGAGAATGGATAAGTGGCACCACTTTGTTTTCCTTTTTAATCAGAAGCAAATGCCTTTCTTCGAGCGTCAGCCTCCTCTGCCCGATGGTCCCTGCTGACACCCTCTGCCCAGCCTGTGTGTGTCTGGTGTGCAGGCATGTCACCTCCATGTGTCACAGCCACCTGCTAGAGGGACACCCTTGTCCCCGGAAGCATGACTGCTCCCAGCATCTCCCCTCCCCCACCCCGTGTCCCTGTCCTGGGCCTGGGAGGAGGGTCTCTGGATTGCTGATGGCTTTGTTCACCCGGACGCCTGCCTGCCAGCCTGCCAGCAGGGGTGGCTTCGCAATGCCCCTGCTGGCCCTGAAACCGCGGGAGCCCTGCAGCAGTCACACGTCCCTGAGAAGGTTCAGGAACGGGCGGGGAGAGTGCCTTGGGGGTTAGGGTGCCTCAACAGTGGATTAGAAATCCTGTACCCAGTCCAGAGGCAGGCGAATGGCAACCTTATTCACGGAAAAAAAAAAATCTACTGGCGTCTAGACACAGTATCTTAGTAGTAATAAAAGCACGAGTGCAGATTTACTGGTGCAGGAGTTTTAACTGTAATACTGTGGAATGGTGGGTTATTTGTGTTCAAGAGCTACATTTATCACAAAAATGATGATATACAAATCACTTCCATATCACAAAATGTTCTTGGTCAAAATTGGCTTGAGGCAAGTGATATCTTCGAGTAAACAGTATATGAAGACCATATCTTAAAATGATAGATCACCTAATTTTGTTCTGACAGAGGTTTTTGCTGCAACAAACATCTGTCATTGAAATACCAATTCAGAGATATGGAAGCCAAATTGTCGAGGTTTTCTCGGATTTGTCACTCCTAACTTAAGAATGCTGCTGTTCCACACTGTAGCTTTTCTAAGGCACCAAGCAGTGTTGCACTTAGAGGCGTATTAAAACAAACGGTTTTGAGAAACAGACTCTTGTTTTAAATGCAAACCAGCCATTTAAGAGTCCGGAAGTCAGGAATGGCTGAGAAGCACTGGTATTGTATGTGTGTAGACATCACCTTAAGCTGCTTGAATTTTAGATTTTGAACCCAAGAGATGAAACTTGGCATTGAGTCCTCTGGGGTTTCTTGCCTTCACTTAGGGTTGTTTTTTTTTTTTTTTTTTTAAGAACTATGATTATAATGTTATTTCCACAGTTTGAAGTACCATTTTGGTGCTGTTCTGACAGGGAGCAGGCTTACAAATCAGGACAATAGCGATGTCCTGGGCTTTGGGGTTCCTTTTTCTTGGCTTTCCTCCTTGCTGGGAGGTCTCACTCTGGGATCCCTGCACAGGACAAATGTCCGGAGATCTGAGGTCTCAGGGGGCCCTGCATGGGGACAGATCTGGGGATTTGAGAGGCAGGGAAGAATCAGACATTTCCAAAGGACACACCAAAGGATTCTGCTGTGCTCTGCTCTAAGTTTAAAAAAAAAAAATTGATCTTGGTCCAAAACTTGATTATATGATAGTTTGAAAAAAAAAACTATAGAATTTTTGAGATGCTTGGGAGATAGTCTAGAAATTTGTCTTTAGTGACCAATTCTTACAGCCTGTTTAAAAGAGATTTTACTTTTTTTTTTTTTTAAGTCCACTGTGACTGTGAGACCCCAGGAGATGAGTTCATGGAGTGGCTTGGAGTAATGTTCTCCTGTGGCCAAGACCACAGGTGACAACAGAGAGACACACACTTGCTGTCTGAGTTGGGTCCGCGTGAGAAGTTCAAGAGGGTGGGGTCAGCATCACGCTGGACGGCAGCAGAAGAGGAGTTCATGAGGGGCCTGGAGAGGGCTGGCTTTTCTGGAGGAGATGACGGGCTGGCCTCCTGGCTCCCTGGCCCACCTCTGCCACCGCGTTCATCCGGCCTCCTGACAGGAGACACCAGTTGTCCCCTCGTTTCCTTCCTTCAGAGGACCCCATTCTCCAGCTCAATGGCCCTGTCCAGTCCTCTTCAAATTCTATTGCTCAGATGAGATTCCTGGGGTCCCGGTTTTCCATGTGACCTGCCGCTTCTTGCATCAGAAGCTGTCCTCAGCATTTCACAGGCCATTCTCCACTTGTAGCTTTGTGTCCGTCATTCCAGCATGAGACAGGCCATGGTGGCATCTTCTGGCCTGTTCATCTCGTAGAGTGAGGTCATTGGGGGCGTCAGTTGGGCTGCCGGGCCTGGCCCCAGCTCTGCCACTTACTAGCTCAGGCAGGTGACAGTCTGCTTGCTTTGCAGGGTTCACTCTTGGTGACGTGTGTCACACCTGGTCCAGGCGAGCAGTGCTAGCGGTGGTGGTCATTGTGGTGGTGGTGGGGGTGATAGTTTTTGTCCTTGGCTTAGTTGCTGTTAGACCATGGGTGACTCAAGAAGAAGCCAACGCAGATCTGCCCCCTGATCAGCGGCCTGACTTGAAGGTTTACAGAGCAACTAACTAACTGTCCGATCAGAGCTGGTCTTCCAGACGGTCTTGCTGTCAGCGCGCGTGCCCCAGCCTCCCCTGGCGGCTCCCTCTTCTGCTGCCGTCCGGCGTGATGCTGACCCCACCCTCTTGAACTTCTCACGCGGACCCAACTCGGACAGCAAGTGTGTGTCTGTCTGTTGTCACCTGCAGTCTCGGCCACAGGAGAACATTACTTTGGGCCAAGAACTGACAACTTTGGATCATAGGCATGTCACCTTGGGGGAGGGGACAGGGGGACTGAAAACTTATCAGAAGTATTTTTGGGGTTCAGCCTGAAGGAGAGTTCTCTCCTGGGCAGGGTCACTGTGGACAAGCCAAGTACCCGGGTAGGACCTGCTCTTAGCAGGGACACACAGATGCCCCAGAAGTGTTGGCAACTGAGGTGTGGATGTAGGTTGTAAGTTACTTTTTGCTTTAAAAGAACATTCACACGGACATTTGTGTTTTTCCCCCTTTTGGCAAGAACGTGCATGTCAGTCCACACCTTGCCACTTCAGCACTGCCTGCTCTCAGCAGTGAGTGCAGGCCGGCCGCAGAGCTTCAGTTCAAGCACGTCTCCTTTCTTCGAAGGGGACACTTCCCTTCCTCTTTACTAGGCTGCCTCGCCCCCTACGGGCACCCCGCCCCCCAGGTGCCCACCCAGCCTGGCTGCGGCTGCCGGCGCCGTGCCTCGCGAGGGGCCTGGGGGTTGTCGGTGGGCCTGTTGGCATTAGCTCACCTTTAAACCTGAGTCCAGATGGGACAAGAACCAAAGGTTTTGAGTAGGAACAAGGGGCCGTCATGTTCCTTTGTATTCTTAACTAAGGTTTTTGTTTAAAAAAAAAAAACCCAAACCATCAAACTCTCTTGTTTCCATGGCTTTTGCCGGCGCAGCGCTCAGTAAGTCTCCACACCTGTGGTTTCAGCCCGGGAGGTCGGGGTGGGGAGTCTGCCCGCTCACCGAGGGATGCTGTTTGGAGTTACCTGGTGTTCCCGCAGACCCAGGGCCCGCCCACCCACCTGCCTCCTTCCACGGTTCCCGCACATTCTGGGGCATCGGGCAGGGCCGCACCATGTCTGTTGTCACACCAAGTTATTTTGTGAAATACTGTCGTGAAACTTACCAAAACTGGTGAAGCTGATGAAGTGAAATAAAAATACTGCCATGAAAATTATTTTAGTGCCACACAATGAGCTCTGTTTTTCATATCTGGCAGATATTGCCCACTAAATCTAATCTGCAATGCTGAAAATTATGCCATTTTTTATGATTTGTTTAATTTTGACTGAAAAAAATTGACTATTCATCGATTCTTGACCTGCGAGTATTGAGGGAAAAATTTAGTTAATAAGAATTTTCATGAGGTGTAAATTTAAATGTATGAGGACTCTGCCTACCCTCTAATACTATAGACATTAATTTGAAAATTCTGTAAGAGCCTGAGGGCCCAGGGAGTGTGAAGAACAGAGAGTGGAGGCAGATACGGTTAACTGGTAGACAGGGTCTGTCCGTGTCTTACAGGAGCGTGTTCATGTTCTCTGCATCCTTGGTTGCATGTGGCTGAGTGTAACTGGAATGTCGTTTTCATTGCAATCTGTTTGCTTGTGAAATGATATCCATACACTTAGGAGTAACAAGTCAAATGGAAATCAGGCCACGCTGTCAGTGTGCGCAGTAGCACGCCCACGGAAAGTTTTCTCTCTGTTCTCCGTGTCTGCAGTTCAAAGGGGGCTTTAGAGAAGTCATAAAAAATGACGGCTCCAAATATCGAAGTTGGAAAATGTGAGTGAATGACATATTCTTTACACACCTCAACTGTCAACATTTCTAATCAAATCACCCAGCCTTCTTCGTTCTTAAATGGTACAGGCAGTCTTTTCCTGTAATAAACACCCCTCCGTCTAATGAGAGGCCCTAAGGCAGCTTCAAATGTATGAATTCATTATAATTGAACAACATAATCTGCAGGGCAAAGATGCCTGCTACCCGGTCTCTTAACTTCACACAGCTTGGGCGTTTTATGAAAAATGTTCCACATTTTGTTACAACGTATTGCTGCTGTTTGAAGCATTGTATGTTCCTGTGGTACATGAGATGGGGCCTCATAATGGAGGAAGAATCAAGGAGGCAATCTTTCATTTTGTTCTTGTATGAAAAATTCAAAAGACTGGAAACTCACCCAGAGAAATTTTGCAAGCATATTATTTTCCAATGTTTCGATCAGTTTGTCTGTCAACCATGCTGAGAGGTGGAAGGGGCCAGCAGAAGCAATTTAGCTTGTGAGGCCCGAAATAGAAATGTTCTAGGGAGCCTTGTCACATGTTATTTCTTTATATTAGAACTGCCGTGTGTTTTACTCGCTGGTCATATTATGAAGAGAAGTTGGTATCAGTCATCTATGTGAGCTCTGAATATCTGACATAAATATTACTTTTACACGCATGGATCAGAACCAAATATAAACTAACCTCTTAATGCATGCGAAACCCTCGTGTGGCAACAGGCCCTTGTTTGGGATTTTTCCATTTAACAATTCATGGTGCATTTTAATTGATTGTACCCAAGTGACACGCTGTGGAAACATCTTGCATATGAACATCCCTGACCCTGCCAGGGCTTTAATTAAGCTATAATCTTCCTACGGTAAGTGCATCTGGGATTGATAAATGTATCCAAACCGTGCCTCCAGTCTGAGGGTTGTTTTTTCAAAATTAGTGAGGATATGGAAGTTTTAAGTAAAGGGCATTCATTTAGCTTCCAGTTAAATTTTTAGTTGGGATTCGTTTAAATCAAGTGACGTTAGGAGTGGTTCGTTCTAAGATGAACGTACGATTTCAGGGAAACTTTGTCACGGGAAATCTACAGTTATGTGATACTTGTGCTCCTAACTAACACTTCTCCTTCAAATCTTACGTGAGCACGTTAACACTATTTTACAGAAACTTCAAGGAAATTAATTTAAATCAGCTTACAGAAGACCCCAGTTTAAATTTAATTGGTCACATCAGTCAATATCTTCCTCCTGTAATGGCCTTACTTGGAAGCACTAGACGTGTCTTCCGGGCAGCGGCCACTGTTCACGTGACAGCTGCTCTGAAAGCTTGATGTGTCTTTCCAGTTTTTCAGAATTCAAAGTGAGGTAGACTAGTTGGCATATTGGATGCTGCGGATGCTGATCAATGGAAACAAACTGTGACAAAGTAAATCTTTCCACCTGGTGTAGGTATTAATATTGCATGGACGACAGGATTTGTCATATGAAAAAACATTCTGAAACAATTCTCAATTAATGATGACAATTTAGGATAGAGACTGTGCCAGTCAGTAGTCGTCACAGAGCATGACTGAGATAGCTGGTTTTTTTCAATGACTGCTTGGTATTTTAGTGTCTGTGTGTGCATCTAAACGATTCACCGGCCTTTCTCTGGTCTTAATCGCCCACTAATGTATGTTTAGAGTTGCTTTAGGTTTTATTGGGTCCTTGTTTGGTTTGGCACTATTTTAAGCAACATTTATTGTGAACATCATTGTATAGACATCTTTGTGTGCTTGTGCGGTCAATGTAGAATAAGTTCTAAGAAGTAGTATTCAGAACTTAGATATTTTCAAGTTGCCTCCTCAAAATTTTTGTGTTGTAATTGAGCAAGGTTGAACATCTCCTCTTATGTTTATTGGTCATTTGTGTTTCCCAGTGACATGTCTGCTTATTTTTGTACTGAGTTTTTTTTTGTCTTTATCTTAACTGATTTGTAAGAACTTTTTGCATATTAAAGATAGTCATTTCTATTTTGATGTTTATGGGGTTTTTTTTTAGAAGACCCTTACTTTTTACATAGCCTGATTTTAATTTAACCATTTTGGAATAATTTTCAATTTACAGAAGAGCTGCAAATATAGTTTGTAGTACATTCTAATACACTGTTCACCCAGTTTCTTTCTCTTAATAACAGCTTACATAACCATGGCACATTGTCAACAGTATTAACTAGAATATCCAGAAGGAACCCTACTTCAAAATGACACCTGCACCCCAGTGTTCATAGCAGCACTATTCACAACAGCCAAGACATGGAAACAGCCTTAATGTCCATCAACAGATGACTGGATAAAGAAGATGTGGTATATTTATACAATGGAATACTATTCAGCCATAAAAAACAACAACATAATGACATTTGCAGCAACATGGATGTCCCTGGAGAACATCATTCTAAGTGAAGTAAGCCAGAAAGAGAAAGAAAAATACCATATGAGATCACTCATATGTGGAATCTAAAAAAAAAAATGAGCATAAATACAAAACAGAAACAGACTCAGACTCATAGACAGAATACAAACTTGTGGTTGCTAAGGGGGAGGGGGTGGGAAGGGACAGACTGGGAGTTTGTAACTTGTAGTTACTGACAGGCATATGTAGGATAGATAAACAAGATTATACTGTATAGCACATGGAAATACATACAAGATTTTGTGGTAGCTAATAGCGAAAGAGAATGCAACAGTGAATATATATATGTTCATGTATAACTGAAAAATTGTGCTCTACACTGGAAATTGACACAACGTTGTAAAATGACTAACTCACTAAAAAAATGTTAAAACATTTTTTTAAATTTTAAAAAATCATGTATAAAACACAAAAAAACTATTAACTAGAAATTAAGATTGGTACAATTGTAGTCAGATTTTTAAATCTTTTCCTTTGGCTTCTAAGTATAAAGGAATTCTTACAATTCTTACAAAGGACTTGTAAGAATCCCTTACATATTTATATATATATAAATAAATAAATTTATATATATATATATATATGTAGTTTTATTTCATTTTTGATTTATTTGAAAAGATTTTTTTAAGTTTGGTTGGAACCCATCTTTATTTTCATCCAAATTCTCAAATCTCAGTATTTTTTAAATTATTGTACTTTTTGGTTACACACATTTTACAAAGACAAGAAGAAATTGCATGCTGACTTTTTTGTAGTTTATTATCTAATCCTTGACCATATTATTTTTTGCAATATCTGATAAATACTTATTCTTAAGAGTATAAAATCTAGTTTATTTAATGCTTGTGTTAAGAATTTCTCTAAGACCATTGGATTGAGACTATTTTCCTTGGATCCCTCAATAAGTGGTTTTGTACTTTTTTGATAGTTAGACTTTTATATCGTTAAGTAATTCTGAGTCATTTTTGAAGGAGGCAAAAAAAACTCTAACCCAATCCTGTACTTAGTTTTGCAGTGGCATCCCGAGACCACATGTCATGTGACTGCCAACAACTAAGTACAGTACTCCCTGAGGTCTAGGGATTGATTGAATTTCTAATTGTTAATCTGTCCCTGATGTTAGTTATTGATACGCAACTATTATAGACACAGTGTGGACATTTTAACAATATTAAATATTCCAGTTCGTAAACACTGATACCTTTCTGTTTGCATCTTCAATTTTATTTATCAATGCCTTATATGTAGTTTTCAGTGTACAGATCTTTCACCTCTTTAAGTTTAATCCTAGGTATTTTGTTCTTTTTGATGATACTGTAAATGGGATTGTTTTCTTAATTTCTCTTTCTCGTAGTTCATGTTAGTTTATAGAAATGCAACTGATTTTTGAAGATTGATTTTATATCCTGAAGTTTACTGAAATAATTTATTCTAACAGTTATTTGGTGGAATCTTTAGAGTTTTCTGCATTTAATATGATATCGTCTTCAGACAGTTTTACTTTGGTTGCTCCTTATTTCTTGCTAATTGCTCTTTTTAGGACTTCCAGTAGTATGTTGAATAACAGTGGTAAGAGTGAGCATCCTTGTCTTGTTTATGATTTTAGAAGAAAAGTCTTTAGCTTTTCATCATTGAGTGTGATGCTAGCTATGGGCTTGTCATACATGGACTTCGTTATATTGAGGTACGTTGCCCTGGTAACCAGTTTTTTGAGAGTTTTTATCATATCATAAAAGGATGTTAAATTTTGTCAAATGCTTTTTCTGCATCTATTAAGTTGATCATAAGATTTTTATCCTTCATGTTGTTAATGTGGTCCACACTGGTTTGTCTGTGTTGAATTATCATTGCATCCTGGAATATAACACCTGCTTGATTATAGTGAATGATTCTTTCGGTGTGTTGTTGGATTCAGTTTGCTAATATTTTGTTGAGTATTTTTGCATCTATGTTTATCAGGGATATTGGCCTATAATTTTCTTATAGAATCCTTGTCTGGCTTTACTATCAAGGTAATGCTTGCCTCATAAAATGAGGAAATGTTACCTCCTCTTCAATATTTTGAAGAATTTGAGAAGCACTGGTATTAGTTCTTTAAAAGTTACCAGTGAAGCCATCTTGCCCTGGACTTTTGTCAGTAGGTTTTGGATTACTGATTGAGTCTCCTTACTAGTAATTGGTTTGTTCAGATTTTCTATTCATGATTCAGTCCTGGTAGGTTGCATGTTTCCAGGAATTGGGATTTGTTGTCCAATTTGTTGACATTTAATTGTTCACAGTAGTCTCTTACCCTTTGTATTCCTGAATATCTGTTGTAATGTCTCTTCATGGATTCATACTTTCGAATCCTCTTCCTGGTAAGTCTGACTAAAGGTTTATCTATATTTATCTCTTTAAAAATTTGTATTTATCTCTGTGAAAAAACAGTTCTTGGTTTCATCTTTTTATTACCCTTTTAGTCTCTAGTTAACTTATTTCTGCTCTGATCTTTATTTTCTTCCCTAACTGTAGGCTTAATTTTTCTTTTTCTAGAAGGTAGGTTGTTATTTGAGATCCTTTTCCTTCATATAGGTGTCAATAGCTATAAACTTCCCTTTTAGAATTGCTTTTGCTGCATCCCGTAAGTTTTGCTATGTTGTGTTTCCATTTTCATTTATCTCAAGGTATATTTTTTTTATTCTTTGACCCATTTGTTCAGGAGCATATTCTTTAATATTTACGTATTTGTAAACTTCCCGATTTCCATCTTGTAATTGATTTCATACCATTGTGGTCAGAAAAGATGCTTGATATGATTTCAGTGTTCTTATATTTATTAAGACTTGGTTTTTGCCCTAATATAAGATCTATCCTGGAGAATGTTTCATGTGTACTTGAGAAGAGTGTGTCTTCTACCTCTGTTGAGTGGAACGTTCTGTAAGTGTCTGTTAGGGCCATCTGATCTAACGTGTAGTTTAAGTATAAAATTTCTTAACTGATTTTCCATCTGGATGGTCTATCCGTTGTTGAAAGTGGGGTAATGAAGTTCCTACTGTTATTGCATTGCTGCCTGTATGGATCTGTTAATATTTGCTTTCTAAATTTAGATGCTTCTCTGTTGTATGCATAAATATTTACGAATATTATAGCCTTTTGATGAACTGAACCCTTCATTATTATATAATGACCTCGTCTCTTGTTACAGTCTTTGGCTTAAAGTCTATTTGCTTTGTGTAATACGAGTACAGCTAATCTTGCTTTCTTTTGGTCTTCATTTGCATGGAATATCTTTTTCCATTTCTTTACTTTCAGTCTATGTGTCCTTATAGCTGAAGTGAATCCCTTAAATAAGGCTGCATGTAGTTTGGTCTTTTTTTTTTTAAAGAATCTTTTTAGCTTCTCTATGTCTTTTGATTGGAGAATTTAGTCCATTTATACTTAAAGTGATTATTGGTATGGACTTACTGTTGTCATTTTGTTAACTCTTCTGATTGCTTTGTCCCTTTCCTGCTCTCTTCCTTTGTGACTTGGTGTTTTTCTGTAGTGGTATGCTTGCATTCCTTTGTCTTTCGTGTATGTACTGTAGGCTTTTCTTTGTGGTTATCCTGAGGCTTACATAAAACATCTTCCAGCTATTACAGTCTTTTTTAACCCAGTAACAAATTAGCTTCATTTTTAAAGTTGCCTTCTGGATTATTACAAACTCTCATACTTCATAAGACATTTTTCTGAGAAATTTGAGAATTCTTTCTAAAGATACTAATGAATAATTGTACAGCATTTTGATGCATATATGACTGTCATAGTCTAACAAGTTTTTATTCTCAAATACATGTACATAAATTATAGTTTGGAATAAAAGAAGCATTTGAATTTTTCTCAGTAATAATTGTTTGCAGGGAGACCTGGATTCCAATCCTAGCTCTGCCACTTTTCAGTCTTGTTACGTGAAGCAGGTTATCCAGCATCTCTCTGCCTTGGTTCTCTGTCTGTCGAAGGTAGATCACAGTAGTGAACTGTGGGGGTTTGTGGAGGTCCTACCGAGTGCTACTCTAGCCCTTGTCTGGGATCATGTGCCGCTGAGCCATCACTGTAAACCTCCTTGGTAGAGCTAGTTTTTTCCTACTTGGTTTCACACGTCAGAACTTTAAAAAATTTTTGCTGCCTTCGTAGCTATTTCAGAGCCAGCTTCTTCTATTGTTCCTCTCAGATCTCTTATAACTAGGATTCTCACTCCTAGCAAATAATGGATCTATTAAGGGACAGGCTATGGACCCCTCTGATACAAGGGAGAGAAAAGCACCAGGCTGTGAAGTTTAGTCCTGCACAGCCCAGCTGCTGCGTGACCTCAGGTGCTTCTCTGAGACTCTGCTCTGTGCTTTCCCCCTTTGCAACTGGAAGTAATACGTGAACGTGCAAGACTGTCATGCACAGAAATGACTCTGTACATTGTCTTTCGTATCACAGGAGCTTACGCAAAGCTAGCAAGCGTTATCCTGCAATTTACAAACCTTTCTCAAGCTTCTCTCGTCCCACCACCTCTCCCAAGTCGCATCGGTCTTACCGTGTATCATGTCAGAGGCCTTCTTAGTTGTCACTCTGGAATGAGTACTTCTTACTGAGATAATGTTTATGGCGTTTTTAAAGTGCTATTCACATTGGTCATTTGTGTGTTTGTGAACATTACTTCACTTAAGCATGCTGTCATCTTAAGCTGTGTATATCAGAAAATACTTCAGTCCTTGTTTGCCTGAGGAATGCTGAAACTTGACAGGATGAGTGAGTTAGGATGACTTAAGTGATCCTAATCTGTTAGAATGATTAGGGTGATTTAAACATCTTTAATAGATTCCAGAGTAGGATGATCTAAATACATTAATTTTCCACATTACATTAAAATAAGAGATTAAGATTGGGTAAGAGTTTTCCAAAATGGAAGAAAAAAATCAGCTACAGTTTCCAATTCCTGTTTTGCAACAGCTGTGACCTTTGGAAAGTAGGTGAAAAAGATCTGCATGTCAAAGAGCCCTGGCCCCAGTATGAAAACTCCGAAGTGGGAGGACCCTGAGCATCGTTGTAAGCACAGCTCAGCCTCAGCAGCAGCCTCGTACCCCTGTGGGCACTTGGCACTGCAGCCAGGGTCACACTCTGCTGACCTGCACCTGGGCCAGGTCCAGCGGACCCTCCAGCTCGCGTCCAGAGTCTTCCTTGGGATGATGGAAGCGTCAGGTGCAGCTGTCAGCCTGTGCTCTGCTGCTAAATAGGCTTCAGGACACAAGGATGTTTTCCTCTGCTTTACACTCACATGTACAGTCGTCATTTTGGAAGAACTCTGGAAGTATCAGGGAGTTGTAGGAGGACATGGTTGGAAAACACTTCAGCTGGGGACCCTGGGTGAGGCGTTACCGTCTTAGGTGGGTGCCGTGTTTTGAAGGAGCTGTGTAGAAGAGGCTGTGGCTGGTAATTCTGAGTGTCTTCTTCTGGGGGCTTAACCGTGGATCGGGTGTGTTTGCTGCGGGGCCTGAGTTCACACTTGATCGCAGTGCGATGCACGGTCTATGTGCTTATCATTCATCTGTTTGTTTTCCCAGTATAATTGGAATTGTTTTAAAAACAATTGTTTTAAAAAATAATTTTAAGAAACACTATTTTAAAACAACAAAAGATTGTTTTAAAAACAAGTTGTTGCAAATTACTTATAAACCTGCATAATTGGATAAAGGAGAGCATCACCCGTATCTGGGTGACAGGGCCCCTGAGGAAGCACAACTGTCACCCAGATTTGGGTGACGTAGCAGTCAATGTGTTAATATTGTGGGTTCGGAACCCCTCTTCCTCTGAGTACTGTTCCACCTTTGACAGTATTTGGACCAGAGGGGAGGAAACACGCTCAGCCTGTGATTTGGGAAAGGCAGCCCACCTCTTTCAGCGTCCTTTTCTGTAAAGCAGGAATGGGAATCCTTCCTCACAGCTTGTCATCAGAAGTAAAAGGACAGCAGGTGGGAAGCTGCTCTCAGCGCTGTTGCTGGTCCCAGGGGGACACCTCCACACACGGGCCATCGCGCCGGGGTTGGCGGTGCGGGGAGGAAACCTTCCTCAGCGGGTCCGGCTGGGGCCCGTGCTGGGGACGGACTTGCTCCTCCTCTAAAGCACACAAGCCTCCCATTTGCAGGGCTTCCCGGGCCACAGCCCTTCCATCCATCGTGAAACAGATCTACACGTCAAAGAGCCCTAGCGCTTTCCAGGCAGAGAGGGAAACAGCTCTGGAAAAGCCCAGGTACAGCCCGCTGAGGACCGCGGCTCCGCGGTCACCCTGGACGCGGAGAGCAGAGCGAGAGGGGCTGGGCTCTCCTTTATCTCCTCCCTCCTTCTCAGCGAGGGCACCTGCAGGCAGAGATGGGAGGGACCCCAGCAAGGCGTGAGAAGACGCCCATGGCCTGCGCTCTCCGTGGTGCCGAGGCCGTCACTTGGCCACCGGATTTGAGTGCTTAGCACTGGTCACACGGTCTCCACCCCGACGGCACAGGCTACACTGACAAAGTGCAGGCAGCAGCGTGTGGGGTGGAGTGTAGACCTGTCCGTTCCCACCTTGTTCAGTTGCTTCTCTTACACACAGAGTTAGTGCAGTGGAGCATCCAGGCCCTTCTTCCCAGAACTCAACCAGTGCAGGGCAGGGTTTCTTGGCGGTTGGTACCTGGGGCACCTTGTCCTGCAAACACTGCAGTAAACAGGTGCTGACTGGTGCCCAGTTCAGACAGATTGGGGTAAACTGGCTCTGCTGACACATCTTGGGGACCTCGCTTTCTTTTCAAAAATGTGCCATGAGTTCCAGAAGCGTCCTCACAGTGAATGCGGGCGCTAGAATCTGGCTGAGGACTCGACGCTGTTGACACCCAGGTGCCCTGCAAGAGTGGGGAGTGGCAGGCAGCCCTCTGAGTCATCAGGGAGACAGTGGGGAGCTGCTTTTGTCGGAGGTGAACTGAAGGTTTGAGCAGCACGTAGTTATTTACATGCTCAGGGGGTTTCATCTGGTTCTCAAGGTGTCCCAGTGGGCGGACCTGCAGACCCCAGGGCAAGCCCTCTTCCCCCCAACCCCCGACTGTGGAGCAGTGGGCGGGGCTTGCCAGCAGGTGGACTCAGGGTAGCTGACCCACTGGGGTGATGGCTACAGCTCGGCTCCAGGTGGCTGTGGAATGGCCAAAGAGGGGCACTGGGAAGAGGCTGTGGAATGCTACTTCTGACACCTCACCTCTCAGGCCAGGGCGGAGGGCTGTCGTGGTCAGAGGACTCACACTTTTTAATTGCTAGGTTTTTGTTTTAAAGCTGTGGAGAGTGTCACAGCCTCAGAGTCAGAGTTCCCCCCATTAATGGGCAGGTGATGTCTGATGAGACACCTGCTACAGCCAGGCCCAGAGACACTAGGAGTAAGGCCAGTAACAGCGGTGATGGGATCATCGTAGTAGCTAATGGCCTTATGACAACTTAGTATTTGTCAGGCACTTTGAATTTGGTGAAATGTTATAATATAATTTAGCTGTCACACCGCCCTATGAGGTAGGTACCATGATTATGTTCCAGATGGGAAACTGGCACAGAGAGGTGACATAACTTGCTCAAAACCACAGCTCCTCAGAGGTGGAGACTGGATGTTAGTGCAGGAGGCTGGTTCCAGGACCCACGGGCTCTGAGGGACAAAAACGCCCAGGGCCTCTGGCTCATTTTCAAGCTTTGGTCAGGTTTACCCTGGGTGCCCCAAGCCTCTTCCGTGAAGCATCTGCCATGGTCCATGCACACCTTCCCCAGACCTGGCCATCTGAGAGTCATGTCCAGCAGAGAGTGGCCTGTCTGCTGGGGCTTTGCACTTGGACTTCTGTCTCCACTGCCGGCTGCAAAAGGAAGACCCCCAGACACCCAGTGGCCGGGCAGCTCAAGGAAGCAAGCATCCCCTCCTTGTCTGCCTCCTCTTTGTTTAGGTCTTTGCCACATGCATTGTCATTGAGAGCTGTGTGACCCTTAGTTGACACGGTGACGTCTCTAGGAGCCTCAGATGTTTTGAACAGAGCATCCTTCCACTGACAGGTTCCATTGTTGGAGCCGCTGCTGGTTCTAGCAGGATGCACCTTTGGGGATGTCACAGGCCACATGGTAGTATTCGCACAAGACAGCAGTGTGAGGAGAGAAGAGGCTATTTTCTAAGCAGCTGCAGCAGTGCAGCCGCCATGTGGGTTTGACTGGAGAACATTTAATGTGGCCTGCTGTGTGGAGAACATGCTGGTAGCATGGCGCTCCACCACATTTCTTAGATTCCATAGTCGTGGCTTCAGTCCTGCCTACCCACCTCTGCGGTCCATGGTGCCATGATGGGGCTGGCCCATGGGCTGTGTTTTCCTGAGCCTGCCTTAGGGGCACTTGCAGGCGTGGCACCATCGCTGGCGGGACCCCGCTACCCTGCCGGTGTTAGCCCTTGGGGATCAGGACCTCGTCCCCAGTTCCTTGTGTCATCTCATCTTCCACCAAACTGATTATGCTTTGTGTCCATCACCTTCGTGTTACTCCCATCTCTTTGTAACTTGAATGAAGCCTTGGTTTTTGAGGAAACAACGGAGAAGGCACAGGCACTCAGAATCTAAAGGTCAAAATGCAGTCTCTCGCCAATGGGCAGACTCTGCTCAGAATGGAAAGCTCCAAGACTGTCTACGCACCGGGCCCAGTCCTGAGGCGTCATAAAGCCTCTGTGACGACGCTCCTCGTTACTTCGTGGTGATGTGAACACACGCCGTGTTTCTGGCCCTGTCCTCTGGAAATAAAGAGAAACCATTTCGGTGGGGTTCTCTGGCTAAATATTTTAAAGCACCAATTTATCTTCCAACATTTTCATTCCTTAATATTAGAAAAAAAACATGCCCCTGAGGGTCCCGCGGGGGCGGGAGACTGGGTGCGCGACGCTGCCGGCAGGGCGTTCCGCAGGCCTTTCCAGGGATGGGTCCCACTTCTGAGAGGTGGTTGGCGGCGTTTAAAAGGTTAGGTGAGAAGTACTGTAATTCCAGGTGTATTGTGCTAACTTGTACTTCTTAAAACATTTAGTTCTGTGCTTTGCGAAAGTTCCTTTGTTGTGGGGTCACCCTTCTGGGCCTGAGACCCCGGCCGGCTCTCGCGGTTTGTTCCAGGTCGGAGACTTGACCGGCCGGAGCTCACGAAAGCGAGAGTAGCAGGTGGGAGCCAGGCGGAGTCCGAGCGCAGCGGAAGTGGGGCGGAGCTTGGCCCGAGCGCAGCGGAAATGGGGTGGAGCTTGGCCCGGAAATGGGCCCGTGCTTGGCGGATGCAGTGATGAACGTGGGGTCTGGCTTCGCCTTAGGGCTCGTTTTCTCACTTACGTTCTTTAAAAATAAATAAAAGTTCCTTTCCCGTGTAATCTCCACTCGAAATTTGAATTTTAGCTTTTAAAGGGATGTTACGTGTTACTTTCAAGTGATACAGTCAGTATTTTATTTCTCAGCGGAGCTGAGAGGACGGAAGTAGGATGTGAGGTAAGTGGTTCATGCGGATGATGTGATGCTTCGGAATAAAGCACCCCGCGCCCCCGTTGCTGTTCCCCCTGCCCCCAGCCCGTTGCCGTATGGGCTTTTAAGTTCTCTTTGCCTCTCCCTTCCCTGAAGGAAGTACTGGGATTGAACGCACCTGCCTGCATCTGGCCCCAGTGGACGCCCGGTGCTTCCCGCCCCAGCCTGGCGACTGCGCATCCACTGCAGGGACTGCTGACCCAAAGGAGACTGATTTCTTTTTGAGAGGAGAGATATTTATGGCTGAAAACAGTGCTAAAAACATGAGAATATTGATCATGCTTTTGAGAGATGCTTGCACTGAATCACTTGATATACCTAAATATCGGCTTTATTCTATCTGCCCTCAAAGACAGATTGCCGACACGAAAGATGAACAATCTGGAGGGAAAAAACCTTACATCTTTCTGCTAGGCTGTCTTCCCTCCATAACAATAGGGAGAAAAGAGGTCTGTGTGGCTTCCTCAAATAAGGAGAAACACAGTAAACAATGTATTGGAAGCTCCTGTAAAACTGCCTTGGGTGTACTTGATTTAACTTGGAGTAATAAGTTAAATTAACATCAGATGGAAATTCAAATAGCAAAACATTTAACCAGTCTAACAACAAACAATTATTCTAAAATCAACATACAAATAAAGACAGCAAAAGACCCATTATCATCTGAGGACCTAATTCATTGTTTTTAGAGGTAATCTTTTGGGGTTCCTTGGAAATTTATAAAGGGACAAATGAAGCTAATTATTCACCAGTCTGATGTTTTTGTACAGCAGATACTTTCCTGTTTCTTCTTTTCCTTAAGTTTAGACATATTTGGGTTCAAGAGTGGTCTATTGCTTTTGTAGTTCCAGGTTGAAGGCCTCCTTACTGGGGTACAGAGTGTGACTTGCCCCTGATAAGTTGTAACCCAGGGTCGTGGTTTTGATCGTGTACCTGAAAATTCTTTCTTAATTGTGTCTGGCAACATCCCTCGGCCCATGGTGGAGACCCTGTGTCAGTGCACTTGTAGCAGGGCTGTTGGCATGGCCTTCGAAGGAGGAGTTGTCTGCCCTGTGCTTATCCTTTCCTGCCCCCACCTTTCCTTCCTGTTCTGCTGCCCCCTCTCCTAGCTGAGGGAAGAGCATGCATCTAGCAAGAGTCCCTTATTGCTGGGGATTGCTATGTGTTTGAAACCCACCAAACCAACAACCTTGACCTTCTTGGGGAGCAACTGAGAGGAGAAAGAAGGGATCTGTGATATGTGAGGAAGATGGTGTGGCACAGGAGGAGACAGGACGTGTATAGCACCCTGTGGTGGGAGCTGGCAGAGTGAGGCCAAAACTTGGCAAAGGCTGGAGCCAGGGAATCTCTGATGCGGAGCAGAAGGTGGTGTGTGCCTGGCAGTGATGGCCGAGTGCTGACTGTGGGGGAGAAAGGAGGAGTGAGGGAATGGATTGAGGGTGAGGGATATCCATAGTCATTTTAAGATAGGCAAGCAAGTATATTCAGCCATAAAAAAAGAATGAAATAATGCCATTTGCAGCAACTTGGATGGACCTAGAGATTGTCATATTAAGTGAAGTAAGTCAGACAGAGAAAGACAAATATCATATGATGTCATTTATATGTGGAATCTAAAAAGAAAAAAAGATACAGATTTTATTTACAAGCCAGAAATGGATTCATGGACGTAGAAAGCAAAGTGTGGATACCAAGGGGGGAAGGGTGGGGAGGGATAAATTAGGAATTTGGGATTAACAGATACACACTACTATATACAAAATAGATAAACAACAAGAACCTACCATATAGAACAAAGAACTATATTCAGTTTCTTGTAATGAGCCATAATGGAAAAGAAACTGAATATATATATATGTATGTATGTTTGTATATGTATAATTGAATTGCTCTGCTGTGCACATGAAACTAACATTGTAAATCAACTACACTTCAATAAAACATAAGAATTTTTTAAAAAGATAGGCAAGCAAGAAAGATACTCTTAGTAGGATTAGAGAACACATTTGCTAGAGAAACAACCAGAGAACTGTGCCCGTTGGTTCATGAAAAGATAGTGTAGCCCTGAGACTGGCGCACTCTCCCTCCGTGAGTCTGATTGAGCATGTAGGTCATATTTGGCCTGCCCACTGACAGCATCTTAAATTTTAATTGCCAACATACAAAAAATCTGGAGATTTCACTTTTAATAAAGCATGTATGGTTGCTTCTTCATCTTCATTTTCTTTTTCATATGCCATTTAATTTTAATTTTTAACACTATATTGAGATATCACTTTACATACTCTAAAATTCAAGCATGTAAAGTTTGCAGTTCAGTAGTTTTAAATATATTCATAGTGTTGTACATCACCACCACAATCTAATCTTAGAGCATTTCCACCCCCCAAAATAGGACCCTTTTACCTATTAGCAGTCGGTTCACTTTTACCTGTTGCCTGTTCCCTCTCTTCCTGGCCCCAAGGCAACCACTACTAGTCTCTTTCCTCTCTAGGAATTTGGCTGTTCTGGAAATCTCACATAAATGGAATCATGCAATATTTGGCTTTTTTTTTCTATTGTGCTTTTTTAAAATTTGAAGTATAATCAGTTTACAGTATTGTGTTAATTTTTGGTGTACAGCATAATGTTTCAGTCATACATATACGTGCATATATTTATTTTTCATAATAGGTTACTACTACAAGATATTGAATACAGTTCCCTGTGCTCTACAGAAGAAGCTTTTTGTTTATTTTATAGGTAGTAGTTACTATCTGCAAATTTCAAAGTCCCAATTTATCCTTTCCCACCCCTTCCTCCCCTGGTAACTATAAATTTGTTTTCTATATCTGTGAGTCTGTTTCTGTTTTGTAAGTAAGTTTATTTGTGTCTTTTTTTTTTTTTAGATTCCACATATGAATGATATCATTTAGTATTTTTCTTTCTTTCTAATACTTGGCTTTTTATGTCCGGTTTCTTTTACTTAAATGTTTTCAAGGTACATACATGTGGTGCCATGAATCAGTACTTTATTCCTTTTTGTGTGCAATATTCTGTGGTATGGATAGATCACATTTTATCTGTTCATCAGTTGATGGACCTTTTGGCTCTTGTAAATCATGCTGCTATGAACATTCACATGTAATATTTTGTGTGCCTGAATATTTTCATTTCCTTGTGAAAACCTAGAAGCAGAATTTCTGGGTCATCTGGCAATTCTATATTTAGCATTTTGAAGAACTTCCAAACACTTCTGAAACAGCCGCACCGTTTAACATTCCTATCAAGAATATGTGAGGTTTTCAATTTCTCTCCATCCTCACCAACACTTGTTACTGTCTTTTTCATTTTAGCCATAACAGTGGGTGTGAAATGGTGGCTCATTGTGTAAAGGAGAGGCAGATGATGGAGCTGGACATGACGAGTGGGTTTCTCTTCAAAACAGGGCTACTTGTTGGCTCCACAATTATAGGAGGTCACAGGGAGCACACTTGGTAAACTATTTACTTTTTCAAAAACAGTTATTTTAGACAGAAGTGACATTTAAAAGTACTTGTATTTAAAATATCAAGTATTGATGTAATTTGACATGTATACCACAATCAAAATAATGAACATCCCCATCACCCCCCTTGCAGCTTTGTAACCCCCCTCTCGGCCCCTCCCTTCTACCACATCCCTGCATCCCCTCTGCAATCACTGATCTGCCTTCACTGTACAGTAGTTTGAATTTTCTGGAACTTTGTAATGGACTATGTATATTATGTATATTTTATTTACATAAAGTCTTGGAGCTTTGTAAATGGATTCATGTAGTCTGACTTCTTCCAGCATGCTTATTTTGAGATTTATCTGCGTTATGCACATCAGTAAGTAGTTCATGCCTTACTGGGAAGTATTCCGTTGTGGGGGGTGTCATACTTCTATATCATCTGTTGTTATAGAGTGGGGGTTTTCTCCCAGTCTCGGCTATTACAAATAAAGCTGCTGTGGATGTTGTGTAAGTCTTTGTACAGACGAGCTTTTACTTCACTTAGGAGTGGATCATATGGCGGTGGGTGTTTGCCGCTTTCACATGTTGCTGCACTGTTCTCCTGCTGTACCATTTTGCTTTTCTCCCAGTAGTGTGTGACAATTCCAGTTCCTCCATATCCTCCCCTTCCATTTAAAATCATTTTCCTTCTGCTAAAGGACTTTACCATTTCTTTAGTCGGGATCTGCTCATGATTTTTTTTTTTTTTAGGTTTTGTGATCTGAAAAATATCTTGTTAATATTTGAAAGTCTGTTTGCTGAGCATAAAATCTTAAATTGAAGTTTATTTCCTTAAAGATCTTGTTCCACTGTCCCCTGGCTTGCATAGTTTTTGATCAGAAATCTGCTGTCATCCTTATTTTTGTTTGAGATGTTGCAAACTCTCCCACTTACAATACCTGAGCTGTTTTTAAGATTTTCTTTGTCACTAGTTTTGAACAGCTTGACTATTTTATGCTTTTGTGTAGTTTATGTTTCTTGGGCTTCGGTTTCATTGAGTTTGGCTTAGTGGGTATATAGTTTTCATCAAATTTGAAAAATGTTTGACTATAATTTTTTAAATATTCTTTGCTTCTTCCACTACTCTGTCCTTTGGAGCTACCAGTTAACCTATGTATTTGGCTGTTTTGAGTTATCTCAAAGTCTTTAGTATTTTGGTTTTCTTAATTTTTTTTTTTTTACTGTGTTTTAGATAGTTTGTTTTCAAGTTGACTGATCTTTTCGTCTGCACTGTCTAGTCTGCTGTTATTTCTGACCAGTGCATTTTTCTTCTCAGACATGACAATTTTCATTTTTAACAGTGCCATTTGTCATTTTTATAGCTCACATTTTGTTCTTACCTTCCTGTCATATGGAATACTGTTATAATGACCGTTTAATATCCTTGTCTGTTTATTCTAACATCTCTGTCAGTTTGGGGTTGGTTTGGGTTTTTTATTCTCAGTGTGGTGCATAATTTTCTCCTTTTGTGCCTTTGATAATTTTTAATTGGATACTTTGTATGTGTGTTTTGCGGTTCTGTGCTGTATATTTTGGGTTTTTCAAAAATATATTCTTTAGCTTTGTTCTGAAATGCATGTAGGTTACATGAGAAAGCAGTTTGATCCTTTTGGGTCTTGCTTGTAAGATTCCTCAGTTGGTGCTAGAATTATGTTTAGTCTATGCCTCATTATTTCCCACCACTGAGGCAAGACTCTTGAATACCATACCCACTGTCATGTGAACTGTGGTGTCCCTCCCATTAAGTGGGAACAGGTGCCTTTCCTCTTGAGTCTGATTGCCCAGTAATATTGCTGCTAAGTTTCCTGTGGTTCAGTCCTTATAAGCATCTTCTTGTCAATGCCCTGGTGACACGAAGGGGCCTCTGCCTGTCTCTGCAGCTCTCCTTCTGCACACTCTTTTCTTCCAGATCTAACCACTCTGTTGTCCCGGGACTGTGGCTCCATTTCCTCCACTCAGGAGTCCTCTGGTTTCTGCTGGGGTTCCTTCTACCTTTGCCACAGCCTCGAAGCTCTCAAGGCAGTCGGCCAGGACAACCTCAGGGCTCACCTTGTCCGCTGCCCAGGCTGTTACTGACTTTCACTGCCTGATGTCCAGTGTCTGGAAGACCATTATTCATATATTTTTGTCTGATGTTTGTTTTTTTAGTTTTTTAAAGCCAGGGTAAAAGTGCTACCCCTGTTCCTCATCTGGCCTAGAAGGAGCAGCTGTTAAGCTGCTGTGCTGTTTCTCACAGTAAGAGTGTCCACACACTATGAACAAACCCCAAGGAAATCTTCAAAAAGGCATAATGTGCTTTTAACAGAAAGTCTCGGCCCCCATGAATGTATAAAGTTAATCTACATCCATGGCACAAATTTAGAAAACAGCAAAACTCTAAGAAAATAATTTCACAATTCCATCACAGAAATACTCAGCGTAGCATTTGCTCTTAGCTTTTCTGTATCTACGTCTGTGTAGCTATCTTCCTGGTCGTCCAAGTTTTATCCTGGTTCTTACCCTCTGAATGGTTTCATATGTGTGGTAGATAGAATTCTAAGTGACCCTCACTGATCCATGACTTTGTATGACCCCTTCTCTTTGAGTGTGGGCCTGATAGGTTTTCACTCCTATGATTATGGCAAGAGAGTTTTGCAGGTATAATGAAGGTCCCTAATCAGTTGAGCTGATGGAAATGGAGATTATCCTGAGTGGGCCTGCCCTAATTGGGTGTGCCCTTCAGAGGAGGCTGCGATCCAGAGGCAGAGGAACTCAGAAACATGCGTCTGCCCTCCTCTGTGACTGCACACACGTACGTCGTAAGAGGAGTGTCTGCTGGCAGGGCGCCTCACGTGGCCTTCCTGATCAGAGAGTGGGTCCTGGCTAATGGCTGAGAGGAAGAGGGGACCCCCCACCCTACAGCTGTGAGGAAATGAGTCTGCCAGCAACCTGTGAGTTCAGGAGTGTGCTCCGACCTCAGCCTGGTGAGACTCTGAGCAGAGGACCCGGCTAACCTGCACCTGGACTCCTGAGCTGTGGAGATTATGAGGTCATAAATTGGGGTTGTTTTAAGCCACTGAGTTTGTGGAAATTTGCTATGCGTAAGTACAGAGGTAATAGAATATGCATTTTTTACATCATTTAAAAACGTCTGTAAATGAAATGCTTTCATCTGTGTTTATATTGGCCTAGTTTAGTCCTTTGTCCCTTTCTTTGTCACATGCCTCCTGTGCTGCCACACCCACGTGATCACGCTTGCACCCCCAGGAGCAGGAGCAGCTTGGTTCAGCGTGGCTGAGCCAGGACCGAGTGTCCATTGAAGGTGCTTGTTAAGAATGCGGGCCCTGGGCCCAGGGGTCACGGGCAGCCTCCCGCTCCCTGCACGCTCGCTCTCACCTGCGCAGCGATGGGAGTCGCTCACTGGCTTCACGGGGCTGGTGCAGTGTTTGGAGAACACTCAGCATCGTGCAGACGCCTAGCCAGGGCTCCACGAGTAGTGCTGTTTTACACCTGCCGTGTTAAGCATTGCACACGCACCTCTCTACCTCCCGAGCGTGACGGACGGGAGGAATTGGACCGTCAGGGAGACCCCAGCCCGGACGGTCAGGAGAAGGGAAGCTGGGCCGTGCGTGTTCCCGGCAGGAGCCTGCGCCGCTGCTGTGAGCCCTGGGGGGCTGCAGATGGCCTCCCTCTCGGTGTAGTTGCGTTGCTCTGGGTCTGTTGAAGGCTGGGAAAGGCCTATGTTTTGATGCCGTTCTTGTTTGCAGGCACTGGGGCACCCACTCCCCACCCCCTGTTAGCGGGCAGGTCCTTAGGGCACCAGGCAGGATTGGCTGCTGTAGTGGTGCCTGAGGAAGGGGTGGGAGCCAGCCCAGCCCCCGTGCCTTGGGTCCACGTCCGCCACCTGATGTTGACATTGTGAGTGGCCCTGAGCAGGAATTCCGAGTGGCCTGGCTCCTCCCGTGGCAGTGTCATCATGTGTCCTCTGTCCCCAGCTCGTGCCTGCGAAGGGCATGTTGTTCTCCCACAAATGCCACAGGGCACACGTGCTGCCCACCTGTGACCTTTGGAATTCCATGGCCCAAATCCTGTGGAATTTGGTTTCTTTACCCGTGTTATGACTTGCATGGAGTGAAATAAAATGTTCATATTCATAAGCTACTTGTGGTCTCTACCAAATGTATAGAATAGTCAAAACTGAAACTTTAATTTTGGCAGGGTTGAAAAATCTTGTGCTTGGAAATTTTTCATAGTGATAGAACCTACGTCAGAGAGGATGTGCCATCATCTGCAGTGGTGACATGCCAGGCCCTGTGACCAGGCCACGCCCCACGGTCCCTCCAGGGGCTGGCAGCCCCAGCCTGAATTCAGCAGCGTCCTGGCCTCCTCCACCCTCGCCCTCAAGCGGAGCTTCCAGTCTTGCCTCCTCCCTGTCTCTTCCCTGCCCCTCCCAGCAGCAGAGGGTTACCAGGTCCTGTCGGTCACTCTTCCCTTTGGCTCCCAGTCTGAGGCCTCACTGTCTGTCCCCTGGCAGGTGGGGGTGGCCCCTGAAGTGACCCCTGTGTCCAAACCTTAACGTTAAACAGCCCAGCCCCGAGTCCAGGCGAGGACCCACGCTCACTCGATGGGCTGGTCGCGGCTTGCCGCGGGTTCTCTGTTATTCCCTCCTCACCTGAAGGTTTCAGCCTGCTGTCTTCCTCCTTGGAAACATATTTTCATAGATAATGTAAAATTTAATGCAAAAATAGGGTTCACCTTACAGTTTAGTTGCTTTGAGCACATTTAGTAAAAACTGAAGTGTGTCTATGTGAACTTCTCCCTGGAAATTACCTGGAGCCAGCAGTTCTATGTGGACTGGAAACTCGGGTTTGGAATTTTGATTCATCAGATGGCTAACTCAGCATTATTTACATTTTAATAAATAAAGCAACTGGATACAATGTGAGCAAATCTTTCCTCTACATTTTGCGAATCTGTATCAGAGCAGAATGAGAATCTATTTCTATTTTGTAAGGAATCGTTTCTAGCCGTGGAATTGCTGGCAGAGGCAAGAAAGTATGAATCTTACTTTTGTGAATCGAGCCAAGAGAAAGAACGTCAACTTTGAAAAGTGTGTCATTTCCCATTCACAGCCTAATGAAAAACTCAGAGAGGCTGGAAGTTCTCTATAAACATTCTGATATCAGCATTTAAGATACAGCCAGGTAGGGTGCACAAGCATTTAAGGGATTCACAGCCCACAGTTTACTGGCACTCTAAACGCTATGAATCTTATCCCAGCCATCGCCGTCTTGATTTTATCACCGAAAGGGCCTCTTATGAGGACACGCTGGTGCCGGGTGCAGTTTAACAAGCCCAGCAAGGGGCTCTTGCCTCCCCGTGCGGCAGGCACGAGGAAGCTGGTCAGAGCACCTTCGCCCACCTGAGCGGAGCTTGGCCCAGACGTTTAGTCAGAAAGTGTCTGAAAATCATGCAGAGGTTGGGAGTGGTGTTTAGCCAAAGCTTCCAGGGGCTGGGCCGGGGGAACAGGCAGCTGTGTCAGGATGGCTTCCCATGGATGGAGTTGGTCAGCGTTTCATAGTAACCATCCTCGGGCAGATGGCAGTTTTGGGCAGGACTTTTCCTGTGTGTGGTGAGCAGTCATCTTTTGAACCGTAACCATTTTCAGTTAGTTTTTGAAAATGCCAAGCACATTTGCTTATTACGGAAGGGGTACAAGCAGATCTTGAATGGCTCGAAAGGAGCAGAACAGAGCTCGGGCTGGAGCGCTCTGTGTCACCAGGCACACGTGGGCCCATGGCCACTCTCCATCCTCTGTCTCCACGGGAACCTGTCCACGCCCCGGACCAGAGTTCTCAGCACATGTACTGCAAGGCTGACCAGTGTCCGCGAGGACCAAACTGTTTGCACGGTGATTACCACTAAGACCTGGTGCTTTGGTCCCTGTTGGCTTTTACGCCGATGGTGCAGAGGCAGTGGGGCTGACTCTGCTGCCCGGGCACCAGCCCTGCCGGTCCTCACCGTGTCCCTCATCCCCTCCTATTCGCAGGGGAAAGCGTTTTCCTGTAAGAACGTTATGTTGCTGATATTAAATCTTGACCCTCGAGCACCTCTCTTTTTCAAAGTGTGCACAAAGCACTCTGCCACTGCCGAAACGGGGCATCTTCTCAGGGGAGTGTGTTGTGTGATGGAGCCACTTTCTCCGTGAAAGACCATTTCCCCATTGAGAGTAAGCAACAGGCCACCCTGATCACTCAGACTTGGGTTTTTGTCTGAAGTTTGCTCAAGTGAGCAGAGTGCGCCTCTCATTTCCAGGAAAATAGCTGATGATCTTTGTTGCCAATGATAAAGTCTGAGCTTTCAACTGAAAATTAGCATTTGGAGGAACTTGTATATACCTCCCTGAGTGTGACAGCTTCTTGGTATTTTAAACATTTTCCACCCATTATCAATATTGTACTAACTGATACGAATTTTGTCGCTATCCTATTCAAATATAGAAATATCTAGGAGATTTGCATAGGTCAGTGAACTAGTATTTTCCAAATGATTGATGCATAATGTTACAAAGTTATGTTTGGGTCAAAATCCAAAATGCAAGATAGAATGATGGATTTTTATGTAACGGTGGCAACAACTCATTGGTGAGGACGTCACAGCTGTCGTTGAGGTGCTACCTCGTGCTGAGTTCTGATGTGGAACCAGGGGGAACGTCCACAGTCAGCAGAGAAGGAGCTTCCTCGTGGGCTTCAGCCAGAACCATGTATGGTGACAGCCTGAAGGAGCGGCAGCTGACAGGAGCCAGCTGTCTTCTGTTGAGCCAGCCATTCAAGACATTCTCAAGAAAGTAAAACCACGCCAGTACTGTTTCCCAAAACAAACAAACCAAAATTCATTATTTGTTCTAAAAAACGTTTGTGACAATACGAAACTGGTTTATAGTTATTTAAAATGAATTACCAAATATTTTAGATTTCTCAGCTTTAATTTCTAATACAGTAAATACCCAGAGATATAACCAACATGGAAAACAAACAGTTTTTTAGGGTCCTCAGTATTTAAAGTGGAGGCCAGCAAGTCTGGAAACCACTGCTCTAGACAGACGGCAGCCAAGCTTTCTGTTGGGTCTGGTGTGATGTGCCGGGCGGATGTTCTAGAGGAACATCAGAAGCCTCCTGGTTCTCTGGGCTCCCATGTCCCCTCATCAGTCTCCAGAGAATGTCTTCAAGCAAACCTCTCTGGTCACTCATTTATAAGTGATGGTTTATGAGAAAAGGATATATGTATAAATATTTAAAAGATTTACATAGCTCAGTGAACTAGTATTTTCCAAATGATCGACATATAATGTTACAAAGTTATGTTCGGGTCAAAATCCAAAATGCACGATATCCCTGTGTGCGGGGACCTTTGTTAGAATTTTCAAGAGCCTTGGAAGTTATAATTGTGGACAGAATAGATCTGCTATTTGAAAAGGCTCGGAGCATCACCTTCGAAAGGTGGGTCTTGGCCAGCAGCTTCAGATGCGTTTGTGTTTCTTCTTTTGGTCCCCCTCCCTTTCCCCAGTGATTTCTTCAGCACCAGGTTTCTGGCAGAGACTTTAGAGGTGCAGTCCCTGTGTTGCTGATGGATCTGGAAGAGAAATGTATCACTTCTTCGTTTTCTTTAAACTTTAATAACTGAAATGCTTTGATTCCTTAGCTATTTTTAAAAACAAAGTCTGGTCGTGTCACATTCTGGCACTTAGCTTCAGGACATACCAGCGATGGTCGTGTTGTGATCCGTCCCATTCTGCAGCCTTCTTTAAAGCTGAGTTGTCAACACCAAGCAAACAGTCACAATTCTGAGCAGGGACTTAAACAATACTGACGGTGAAAAGAGCACAGATGGGGAGTTTCTTGTAAATAGACTTAAGGACTAAAACAAAATGAAACAAAACAAAAACAGGTTTTTGAGACTTATTTAGATGTGTTTAATCTTACATTTCTCCTCTGCTCTTGGAAACCCTGAGCTCCTAAAAGGCTCGGAGGGCGTTGCCTTGGAATCTAGGCCTTGAGCAGCACTTTGAAGTGCACGAGCACCTCTGAAATTGCTCTTGGATGCCGTGAGCTTATACCGGTGGGTCTCACACCTTTCTCCTGCCTAGCACACAGGCGGGGTGCGTCCTTGTTCGCAGCGCCTGTGCTGAGGACACCAGGAACGACACCTGCCCCAGGGATGGCGGGAGGGGCAGCCACGAGAATCCTGAAAGGGTTTCTAGGCAGAGTCCCTTCTCCTGCCCCACAGATCCTACCTCTCTGCCACCGATGCGCTGCATCCCCTCAGGTGAAAAGAGCTGTAAATGTCCACTGGGGGCTGTGACGTGGCAGAACTGCTCTAAGATCGTGTACATCCAGGTGACATGTGACCAGGTATTGCCAGGACACCCCTTCCCTCCCCCCGAAGCCCCGCTGAGCCTCGGAAGGCCACTGGAGCTTTGGTGGGGCGGGGGTCAAGGGGGCCAGCAGCTGTCCCCAGGCCTCCGTGCCTTTCCCCGGGACACTGGTCTGCGCCGCAGCTCGTGATTCAGTGTTCCTTCTCTTCATACACCATACGGGGGCGATCCATTCGAACCATCTCAAGTCCTTTTGTAGGAAGACTAAGGCACAAAAGCCAGAAACACAAAGGAGCATCCAGAGGCTTCCCTGGAACAGGCCCAGGTGCCCAGTCATGGTCCCAGGGCACATGCACTTTTTTTCTTTCTACCAAGTGTTTTAACTAGATCTTAGAAATTTCTTCTCTCAACGAGGACCTAATAGTATATTCTTAGAAAAGACACGTTCTTCCATGTTTTGGGAATTTCAGGGAACGCTTGCTTTTCAAGCCTGTGATAATGGGGTGTGCAGCCTCATGGTCAAAGCTGGTCTTTGTGGGGTCCGACCCACGAAAACGAACGTCCACGCATGTGGGCCGCAGACCTGCGCTGAACCAGGACTGGTCAACCTGGGGTCCGTGGGCGATCCTCGGGGAGACCTGTCCATTCCCTGGAGGCGGCTAAGAAACTCTGACTTTCTGTGGATGTCTGCCTTTGGATGGATATTCATCTGAGGACAGAACTCATAGCCTCCTCCAAATTGTCAGAGGTGCCTGTGAGCCTGTCTGTAACCACCGTGACCCTGCAGAGAGCCCCTGCTTTACATGCTCAACTTTGCACTTAATTCTTTTAAGTCCCTAATGCAGCTACACCAAGTGATTTAAAATTATCTAATTATCTTGCAGATTAAAACCTGGAGTGATCCGGCTCCTCCTAGTGAGCTGCCAGGGGCTCCCACCTGTCTTTACACTCAACCGAAGGAACAGGAGACCGTTTTGGGATTAGTGCCAGTTTTTGAAAAGCATCCAACAGAGTTTGGCCATGGGGGGATCGTGCCAGGACTGGGTGGGGACAATTCAAACACCTATATTTAAAGAAAGCAATCTGGACATGGAATTTTGTCTGGGCGCAGCTGAAGGGGCCGCAGTCAGATTATGGGGTCTCCACGGGACTGTGAACGTCGCGGGCATCGTCCTCCCCCCCATACTTTTCCTCCCAGCCGGGGAGGGGGGAGGTGGCGCGTGAACTGGCTGAATTGTGAACTTGGTGGAGTTCCAGTGATCTTCTCTGCCTTGGGGTGTCTGTGGGGCCCTGGAGTCGTGGTTAAATAATGCCGTGACTCTCCTAACTTATCTGCCATCCCTGCCCCACCCCCAGAATTTATCGTATTCATTTACTAAACACTTAAATTTCACATTTTGTCTCTATAGTAATGAGTTAAAAGGTCGTGAGCACAGTGAAATCTAAGCGAACCAGAATCATCTTGGAAGAGCCTTCTGTGTGGTGGTTCTCCCTCTGTGTTCACACCCCACACGTGCTCCTCCTCAGGGCGTCTCACCCAGAAAAACTGAGGGTCCTCCTGGCAGAGGCGAGTGAGCGTGGGGGCCGGGACTCTGGCTTCTCCCTGGAGGGGCGCCCCTGAGAACCACGGGGCTCCGGTGGCTGGAGACCTTGTCGGTTTGTCAAGATGCTTTCCTGTCTTGGTAACCAACATGTAACAGAAATAAGACTGAATCTGCTTTTGCTGTGACTCAAGGTCCAGAGAAGTCTTTTTCTCTCCAGTAGTGCCTCTCTTGTGATGTCCTGTTACAACCAGGAGTACAGTGATCTTGTCCCCCACGGCCCCACGTCAGTAGTGGGTTACAGCTGGGACAGAGGGGCCAGACTGCTCTGGGGTTGGGTGTCACTGCAGTGAGGCACGTGCAGGTGCCTGGGCCCTGGGTTGGGGGGCAGTGGTGGGGGCGGGGATTCGGGGGTCTCTGCCGTGGACCCGGGAGTTTCCCCGAAACCTGCATCTGGCTCTTCTCGCCTGCAGATTGTCAGGGTGAGAGAGATGGAGGTTCCGCGCAGCTGACGGAGCCCTCTCTCTGTTTTGCTGGCAGCCGCGCTGCAGCGGGCAGAGAGGACGTCCAGTGCGGGGTGTCACGAGGGTCACGTCCCAGGGATCCCGCTGCATCTGAGCGCTAAGGCTGCGGAGGAACCTTCTTTACAAATTGCTCCATTGTCATGGCTGGCATTCTGGTTAAAAGTTCATCTGGATTTCAACCTCGCGTGAAATTGCAGAGCTGCGCCTGGAAAGCTCAGCGTCGGTTGAGAACGTTCAGGGAGCTCGCAGACGTCTCCGCGAGAATTGAGTAAAACGTGCTGGGTTCCGTTCACTCAAGTTTGGGGGAGTGCAGAAAATCTAAGCGCCATCACTTTTAGTACCGACTTTTAGTGATGTTCGGAAAGGGGACAAAGCAAAAAGAGAAGCATTATCTTTGATGAAGAAAACCTTTGAAGCCTTTTTCAATCAGGAGTCTGAGATTGGCCGTGCTGGTCAGTCAGGCCCTCTGTCCCCTTATTCTGGGTTTTCCCAGCGGAGGGTGATGTGGACCTGTCACCACTCACTGGCCTCAGCCCTCCCGCGGTGGCAGGGCCCGCGTCTGGGCATCCGGTCCACAGCCCGGGCGTCCCATCCACAGCCCGGGCGTCCTGTCCACAGCCCGGGTGTCCCGTCCACAGCCCGCTCCTGTGCTGCCCGAGCCCTGGCTGTGGTTTTCGCCTTCTCCAAGGGTTTGTGGGGAATAAAGGCGAATGGGAAACAGACTTCCCATGGCTGGGAAGGCCTAAAGCACTTCCCACCTGGCGCTCAGCCCCCCAGGGTTGAAACGCAAAGGCCCAATGGTTGTGCGGTGTTTTTATGTCCAGAGGCGGTGGGGCCCTGTGTGGGGTCAGGGACTTCACGCGGGGCCTTCGAGTGGACGGAGGCGCAGTGGGCGAGGAAGGTCCAGGTACCAGCTCTTCCCTCGTGGCTGTTGCTCAGGTGCCACCGTGTGTTCAGGCCCTACGGACCCAGCGTGGGGAGAGCCCGGGGCCTGCTGCTCAGGCCGGCAGGGGGGTTGCAGGATGCCCGCAGCTCTGTCCGGAGGCTGCGTGGGTCCCAAGGCCCAGATGGAGGAGCCAGGCCACCCAGGACGGCACCCCAGCGTGGCCACTCCATGGCTGTGGCACCTCGGGCCAGTTTCCATCTGGAAAACAGGGGGAAACTGCCTCAGGGAGTGGGTGAGAGCAGCCCTGAGGGCAGGGTTGGGAAGGCCGGTGGCCACCCTCACCTGCAGTGATGAGAGTCAAAAACTGCTCTCTGGAGTAAACAGAATCTGGAAGGATCTAAAACCACAAGCAGGAAGATAGCATGTGGGCTCCCAAATACTCAGCAGTTGGGTCAAGCCATGTTTGGTCCTTCCGTTTGGAGTTGCTCGGGTGACTTAGTCTGCTCAGGGGCTGTGACAAACCAAGCTGGGCAGCTGGGGCAGGAGACACAGTTCTCAGAGGCCCAGAGGCTGGAAGTCCAGGGTCGAGGGGCAGCCCACTCGGGTCCTGTGTGACACTCCTCCCGGTTTGCAGACGGCTGCCCTTGGTCCCTACACGTGGTGGGGAGCAGCAGCAAGCTCTCTGTGTCTCTGCTGAGGGCACCAGTCCCCCTGGAGGGCTCTGCCCACATCCCGTCACCTCCGCAGGGTCGCAGCTCTTAACACCGTCCCTGGGGGGTTAGAGTTCAACCTAGGCATTTTGAGGGGATGCAAACATTCAGTGCATAACAGGACGTGAGAACATTGATGCCTGGAATCCTTGACCAGTTCTGAGGACCTTCTGGCCAGGAGTTTGTCGCTTCTGGGGGGCTTGGCTGCACCCACCTTCCCGGATGCACAGGAGCGATCCGACTCACCGCTGCTCCCTCTGGCTCACGTTGAGCGGAGATGCCCCCCTGGGAGGGAGCCACGGCCTCCGAGCCCCTTCAGGCAGTGAGACGAGGGCCCTGAGCTGCCTATTTGTGCCAGGATATCATTTACAAACGTCCTTCTTTGCCCCGGCTCACTCAGCATTTCCTTCCCCCTCCTCCCGCGTCTCCCGAGCCAGTGCTCACGGCCGCTCCGAACGTGGCTCATTTTACTATGAGGTGGGTGCTAACAGACACAAACGGAAGCGGGGTGTTGGCTTTTTAAAGCTGTAGGGTCACATTATATATTCTCATCTTCATCTTGTGTCCTCTTACTTTTCTCAGTGTCCATCCCCCGAGCCAGCTGTTTCTCATCTTACTGTTCCTTCTTCCTGGTCACGTAATGCTCCTCAGGGCACTGTACCCGGTGCTCCCAGCCGCGTGCTGGGGCCTCCCCATGAGCAGTGCAGTGACAGCACGCCCCACTCCCCGCAGACTCCACAGCACAGACACACGTGGCACGTGCTCTGTATCCACGGGGACGGTATGTCCTGGGATGGACTCCTATGGCTGCAGCGTTGACACCGGCTATGAGTATTTCTTCCTCTAATAGGTCATTTCTGTATTTTTCCTGGAAGCTGCGGCAGTTTACACTTCCTCAAAGAGACAGGTGGCAGGTGACGTAGTTTGTTGTCTGATGGGGATGAAGGTCCTATTAACGTGCACGTTCCTGGAGAGGCTGAGCGCTCACGTTGGGCAGCTGCTCCGGTAGCTTTCTGTCACCAGCGTGCTCCACTTCAGCACCTAGGGCGCCGCAGGCATGCCGGCCCTCCCTGACCTGGCACTGTTCCTGGGACACTTCTGTGACCACCACTGGCTGCAGCTCCTCCGGGGGCCCCCATGTGTCCACCCACCCCGGGCTCCCACCCGCACAGCACCACTGTCCTGGGACGGTTGTCCTGACTGCATCTAGTTGTGAACCGCTCTCGTCTGTGTCCCTGCAGGCCGACCTGAGTTCCCTCTGGCTTTTGGCCGCTGGTGAGGGACACCACCGACTAGAAACAAGAAAGCCCCCTGCTTGGCGGAACTTGGGGCAACAGGTTGAGATCACTTCCTGTTCCTCTTATAAAATTGGAAGGAGGACGTTTGGGGCACTCATCGAACCATCACCCCATCTCATCACTAAAAATAGACCCTGAGCGGCTTGTGGTGTGCAAGACACGGTGACTGGGGAGCCGTTTCTTGACAGAGGCAGGTTGGCAGATAGCTGGTGAGCTTATTTTTTTGCTCAGTGAACTAGCAAGAACAACACCCGTTACTTTCATCAGATTACTTGTTTCAAGATTAAATTAATCAAATTAGGTAAACATCTGTATTGCCTGCCCCTCGGCGCCCCAGCGGGCTGCCCTCAAAATGGCCTGCTCGGCTGTCAGCTGGTCCTGGGGTGTCCTTAGGTGCGGGCAGTGGCTTTGACCAGCCGAGGTGGCCGGCTTTCCAGACAAGTATGAAATGCCCGAATTAATAGGAAAGCTCGCTGCATTGTCTGATGGCTTCCTGGAAAGCAATAATTAGAAAACATTTTTCATGGTGGAACCTGAGGTTTAAGCTACCCAGAGAAATTGGATATTTCAAAATACTCCTAGTTGGTTAGTGAAACATTAGTATTAATGACAAATTAATATTAATATCAATATCAGAGTTGAGTGTGTAGCCTTGGGAAGAGAAGGGAAGGGCTTCAAGGCCCAGGTTTAAGTAGCCCCCCCCCATGCCTCACCACGTTGGCGACATTTTTCATCTGAAAGCTTTTTTTTTTTTTTAAACACAAAAACTTAGATGTGAAAAATTCTACACATTGGGAAGAGGCGTCAACATTTGAACGGCAAATGATTAAAGCTTTATGACTAAAGTAATGGGTTTGGCTTCCGTCTTCCCAGTGGAGCAGCGAGCAGAGGCCCTTTCGGTTTGCAAACAGAAGCGCACGCCCTTGGTGGGGACCCAGCCCTGCTTCCCTGCCTGCCTCGTGGCACCACCCGAGCGGCGGCAACACGCGGCTTCGGGTTGGGCTCTTGCTGCTTTCTGTTTAACTGAGGTTTCCCTGCACTTGATTTTCCTCCGTCAAGGTGTTTCTGAGCAGACTTTGGTTGCTCAGAACCGTTCTTGAGGGACAAGAGTCCAGCCTTCCCAGCAGGGATGTTTGGTGACCAGTGAGGGGGCCACCTGGCAGGGCCGCCCGGCTCCCGCCTCCCACCCTGTGAGTTGGAACCATGCCTGAGTCCTCCTGACGACCTGGAGGGCTTCGGTTCAGGCCTGCCCCCGGTTACAAAAATCCAGCAATGGTGGCTCGTGTGTCAGGTTACTTCAGGGTAGCAAAGAGGAAGCACGGCTCTTCTGATTCACTTTGATTTGGTCTAAAGTAAGTAACAAAGTCCTGGCGGAAACCGCCAAGGAAATGTCTCCCTGCATCGTGTTCGGCCGTGAGTGGAGCACGGCCGGTGTCCTAGGCTCCTGGACACTTCGGGGCAGCAAAGACGTGGTGTCGGAGCGGCCGCCGTCACAAAAAGCAGAGTAGAGCCGTGTCGCAGCAGCGCGTCGCAGCCTTGGAAATCCCCGGAGCTCATCGGCCCATGACCAGCCAAGTCCCCAGAGACCAACAGTTAATCAGGCTCGCTGAGCCTTTTCCTGGCCACTGTCACACGTGTCACATCCCACAGAAGCCACATATCCGCCTTCCTCCGCCCTGAAGAAGCAAGGCTGATGTTTGGTTTGTCAGACTTCTTTACCCTCTGATCAAATGACCCTTTATTCTCTGTGTTCGGGAGAAGTATTTTAATTTCCATGGCGGCAAGTGTAATACTAAATCACGTACTTTTCTGAGTCTTGGTTTTTATTGCCTGGAAAGTCACCAGTCAGTATTGTAACGCTGATTTCAAGGGAAGTGTTGTGAATGTCCCGTTACCAGTCAGGTACGCTTCAGAGGACTGCTCTTCTTCCAGGCTCCATGGTAGATTAGAACTGAAGACTTCAGGGTACACAGCGTCTTAAAACTGATGTAAGTTTAAAAAGATTCAGAGGTCAGTTTGAAGACCAGGTTGTGCATTCGTGGTGTCATGACAGACTCTCTCGGTGAAAGTTACTGTGTATTGAGGAAATTTATCGTGCCTCGCTCTGTGAACTTCCATGTTACAGTCACAGCGCCTGCAGACATGGCCAGGAGGCCTGGAGTAGACCTGCCCTGCTTGTTGTGGTGTTTCCTGCATGCCTTTCAAGCTTGCTTCCAGGTAGTTAAGACCTGCCGTGCAGAGGAGACATGCTGTGAAGCAAACACTGTAAGGAAGGGGGAGGCCCACAGCCAAGGCTGAGGGCACCTATGTCCTTCTGGGCATCACGGAGGTCCTGCCCGTGCCCCCACCTACTCAGTTCAGCCTCCACACTGAGGTGAACTTTCTGTCATGATTTGTCTAGCTTTCTGAGGTCTACACAGATTTCTGGATAGTCTTAGAAATGTCACATACTGCTTCGGGAGTGTGTGCAAATATATCTCCTACGTTTTACTTTGCAATTAAAAAAGTCACCCTTAATGTTTCAGTGTGCCGATCCTGAAGCTTAGCACAAAGAGAAAACAGATTTTCCTCAGAAGCTAATTTCAGTCTTTAGGCATCTAAATGAATGGATTTTATAATCTCCCCCAAAACCTATTTATTCTAATGCCCCTGTTATAAATTTGGAATATTTTTTGCAAACTCATATAAACAGGTAATTGACACAACTGAAATTCTTGTCACATATTTATTGCCCTATCAGCTAAAATTTTTAAGTGACAAGAACCAAAATAACCATTAATTTTTATAGGGCAAGGATCTGGCTTTTTGTCTGACACAAAGCTGTATAAAAAACTGCTTCTGATTTTATGCACATTGTTTTTAGTTAATGATTTTCAGCTGTTTGTTGTTCCTCCGATAGCATGAAAACGTACCATATGCTCAGCCAAAAGACAAATGATTAGCAAATGAAATTCCGGACAGCTGTCTGACTGAGCGCGCTGGGTTGATAGCATTCTGCTATCATAATTAGCTTAAGCTTTGGGTTAATTAACTTTCTACCTGGATATGCATAATAATAGCAAACTGCAAAAAGCAAGAAGCTTTCAGTACATCAACAACATTGCTGTCTTTTTTATTTGGTATTTCAAGAGCATATTAGAATTTCAAGAGTGATTAATCCTGGGAATTTGTCATCTACTGTAGATTTTATTTGCAAGCCAGATAATACTGAAACAATTGGAATCTATTATAGAGCAGAAATAGCATTTAAAATTGTAATTAAAGTTTCTAAAAGCAATTGCTAATTTCAAATGCCTTTGTTGGCAAGAATATTGGGCTTCTTGTCTGGGCAGCTTGTCGGATACAAAAAATACCAGCAGTTAACACTGGGAAGAATAAAACTTTCTTTTCTTGAAGGGCTGCATTGAAATCATCAATTATTTTTCTGTAATTTGAAACTGAGACTATTCTGTAGTTTGGGGAGGTGCTGCTCAAACTCCGAGCCTCGAGATGGAAACTCTGGGCCGGGCACTGACTCCTTCCTCCCCTTTGGCCCGGCAGAAGTCGGTGGGCTGGACGGGCGCTGCCCTCTGTCCTCGAGTCACGATCTGATATGTGCACCTCTGCTAGCGAGCGCTGGGGGTCTGATTTTTTTTAAAAGTCAGTGCTCTGTGTTGGTAGCTTGGTATATATTTTCTACCAAAAGCAGTTTGTAAATCAATTTGCCGATTTGATAAGATGGGGAAAGAAAGGGCTTTGTCTCCTCCCTCCTCTCGTCTGCGTGATTTAGCAGAGTACTCTCTAAGATGCTCATCATCTTCCGGGGCTGCTCGGGGCCTTGGGAGAGCACCAGCGAGTGAAGTGGATTGTGGATTTGGAGTAAAAATTGTAGTTTACATTTCCCAAAGCACCGGAGAGCCTAGCACTTAATTCTGGAATAAGTCATGCTTGTTGTTACACTCAGAAAAATATTTTATCTTCGGGAAAAAAAAAATCCTTTGCGTATGCAGTGGACGGTGAAGACTGGGTGACAGTAGGCTTCGCCGTGGCTCCAGAGGACTCTCCTTACAGGGTTTAGCCGCCACTAATGTGCTGCTTTCTCAGATTCGTGACTTGGGGCCGTCTGTGGGCTTAGGAGCACCCATTTGGTCACTTCATGCAAGTTTTATAGGCCTGTCAGAAGCCATTTTTCAAAATTGGCTTCATTGGAGAACACGGGGAGGAGCCCACCCTCCCGGGGCAGTTAATGAAAGGGGCATCTCCCGGGGGCCCGTCCGCAGGAGGCGGGCTGGGTTGCTCCGAGCTCTTGGGGAGGATGGGGTGCCCCAGCTGCACCCCGAAGTGGGCCCGACTCCGCGGAGGCCTTTCCTCGTTTCTGAAGTGACGTCTCCAGCAGTCCTTCACTCTGGTCTTTAAAAGGATGCTGCCAGAGCCTCCGTTTTCTTTATGTCTTGTCGGCCGCGGGCCGCGTGGATCAAGATGGCACAGGAGCCAGGAGACAAGGAAGAAACACGATCCCAGATTTGGGGTGGATCCTTTATGTCTGCGTCTCAGCTTTTCTGCCGTGTGGCAGAAACCTGGTTATTTGTTTGCCTTCTGAGATTTATTTTAATACTTCATTAAATGAAGCATGAGCAAGCTCAGGATGCAAAACTTCAGTGCATCCTGTTTCCACACACAAATAAAGGAACTTTTAAAAGGCAAGACATGGAAACCCTATTGTGAGGGTAATACTCTGCATAGGTTCTTATTAGCTACTGAGAGAGAGAGAAGGAAAGAGACGAAAACGCATCCAGGCCCCATTTTTGGCCTGAATATCTTGATTGTTGTATTTCAAATGCCATCTCACACTTACTGTTAACTAACGATATTTAAAAACAAAAAACAAACAAACAAAAAAACTTGTTCTCCTCTTTGCACTGCTTGATCTTTAATTTCTTTTAATGTCAAAATTATTTATTTGGTCTGTTCTATTCCAGATGTGACTGTGAGGGCACATTAATTTATATTCTGTTTTCATGGCCCCCTGTCCCCATCTGTACATCATTTCTGAATTTCGTTTTCTCCCCAGGGAGTTCACCTCTTCATACTGTAGGTTTCATTTGCTGTGTAAACAGAATAAAGACAATGCAAAAATCCCTACAATACCAGAAAATAATTCTTTTCAACAGCATAGTGGATCATATTTTAAAAAAAACATTGAAAATGCAACCCATGTGAGGCACTATGTTTTTTTCCCACTTTATTGTGCTCTGGAGGGAAGGCTCATGTTACCACGACACGTCTCCCCTGGATTTGATAAGTTCATTTTTATTAAAAATACATCCCAAACAGCATTTTATGGTAATCCTCAAGCACACGTTGTGGACATGTCTGTGGCGTCTCGGCTCGGTGTCGCCGTCCGAGCCGGAACGCCTCGCTCAACCGGTGTGCGCTTCCGCGGCTGAAAAAGACGGGTTCTGCCGCGTTTGTGTGAAAAGCAGCATTAAAGAGCCGCGGTTTTCTTTTCTGGCATTTACAAATAAAGAGGGACATGAGTTATTTATGCCCCCGTGTTGCTGCAAAGTCCTTATCTCCGTGTGGCACTAAACAAGGATTTGCTGTGGGATTGTCGAGGGCCGCCTAGTGCTCCAGTGTTAAGCACCCAAAACTCTAGGGGACTGGCACTAATTTCCTCTCTCTCGTAAAACAACATAGTATTCATAACAACTCGAGAGGCCTGACATAAGTAATGATGGCGTGTGCGGGCGGAGATTACCGCCCAGCAGTGTAATCAAGGCGCTGGGTCCTAATGCAAGGTAAACGCAGACAATGCGGCTGCAAGGCGCGAGGCGGGATTAGGCGCGCTGCCGCCCGCCTGCCCGCCTGCCCGCCGCTGTTCACACTTACTGACCTCAAAATTTGTACGTCGTTAACACCGTGTACTGACGGGGGAGAGAACACGGCTTGGGAGGGAGAAGACTCCCGGCCTTCGCTGACTTCTGTCTCTTTTGGTAATTGGCGGCTTCTCCTGCCGTATCAGGGAGCCGAGCGCGGAGCAGGGGCCCCGAGGTCTCGGTAAACACGCCGTGGGCGCGCGGAGCCGGGCTCTCCCAGCGCAGGGTGGGCATTTACATACTTTGAATGAAAAGTCATTTGTGCCTGCAAAATTGTGATTGCCGGAGCAGATTTAAATGCTGGTCGTATGGAAATGGGAAATAAAGTCATATTAAATTTTGATGCTCAGATCAATATTGTGGAGCCCAGGTAATTAAAGTGGGTTTGTTTATTTGGCTCCTTATAAATAAAAAGGGCTTAATACAGACTAATTACACAGAATCTTTCGTCTGCGGTAGGATAATAATGGCAGCAATTTAAAGTGATATTAAGTGAGAATTAATAAAGGCATACTGAGTCACTTTGACTGTTATGCCGTGAAGTGAGTCCTCATCTCAGTCTGACTTTCCGTCTTGCTCACAGTGATTGGTAAGCAGTGACTTTTTGTGCAGCTCATCTGTAACAATGTTAGATTGCAGTATTTAATTACTGACAACTGGGCCTGTGACTTTCCTGTTTGGGGACAGGTTGGAAAGCCCGTGTATACGATACGAGCTCATAGGACCACTCAGGTCCACATGCTGGACCAGGATCCCGAGTGGGCATCTCACGGGGGTGGGGGTAGCAGGTCACGTGGCTTGACTTGTGTTCGACTTAGCTCAATGGCAGTGCAGCCCAGGCAGACCTGTGGGCAAAAAGGCTGAGAGCCAGACATCTCGAAGCAGACCTGGAGCCACATCTAAACCTGGAGGAGGAAGCAAGCGGTCACTTCTCCTCTTGTCAGAAAACCTGCAGAGCGGTTACCTGAAAGAAATCAGACCACGTGGATAATACTTAAGATTACTAGCATTTAACCTCAGGACGGACGTTCCGTTCTACAGTGAGCCACCTGTGAAGAGGTCTGATTTGCTCCCTCATCTGAAGCATGTTGATAGCAACTGAGCCCGCTGGACGCAGTGACCGTTAAGTGACCTCCAGGTGGACTGGTTGTCGCGGGGCGTTCGTGCTTTGCTCTGTGTTGTTTGCAGGCTAACTTGGGTGTAACTTCCCTTCACTCCGCAACGCATGTCACATCCATGTTAGCGTTTCTGCCCTTTTAAAGGGTCCTGCTGAAGGTCAAGACCCCACACTGAACACCCTTTTTATATATATTATAAATTGCCGGAATTGTTCATTAATTTCTGTCTTTGAAATGCCATGTCAAACCTCTGAAGGAATTCATGACGCCAGTGTCCCTTGGACAGCTCCTCACCATGGTCCAGTGCGAATTTCTGATGAAATTACAGGTGCACGGAAATGCAGAATTAGAAATATATCTGATGTTGCAATACTTGTGAAGCTATAGCTTTGTTGATGACAGGACAATTCCATTTTTGACAGTTTAATTTACTCTTGCCAGTGGACAGGAGCAAGAGGAGAGCGTGGGGTGAGCCACCTGCCCCCTCATACCGTGTTTCACATGCGAGGTTGCAAAATCATGACTCCCTCAACCTGTCGGGCTCAAATGAGAAGGTTTTCAGCTGGGAAAATGGAATATATCAGTGCATGTAATATTGCCTGACCTCATAAAACAAAAGGGAAAATTGCAGATTCTGACAGCCATTATGAATCTTGTATCAGCATCCAAAATGGCTCGGAGCCGAGGTGGAGCACATGTTTATAATAGAAAAAAAACGGGGTTGCCACGTTGACTTGCAATGTGGAGCAAAAAATGACTTGTCAGTAATTCGTTCTCAGATGTTTAAGAGGCTGTTGAATTTACTAGTATACACACAGAAGAATGTTTAGCCCGGAGCGGAGTGTGGGAATGGTCTCTACACAGAGGGGTCTGCTAAGTTGTCGGAGAGCCAGCCTGTGATGGAAGGCAGAGGGTCGGAATCCCACGTCCGCGCTGCAGCTGCGCTGCGGGACCGGCTTTCTCACTGCGACGCAGACTGAGCCCTTTTTTCCTCATCCCTTGCAAAGTGCATAAATAACAGAACTTCTGAAATAAAGCAAATGTTGTTTTGAAATTACGGGAATCACTTGAATTGAATGTATTCTGTTGGAAAACTGGTGTATTGAGGCATGGCTTTTTATCTTACGCTTAAAAAGTTTTATTTATATTAAAATAAGGCGTAATCTCTCTGCATGTAATTGTGTGCTTTCCAATTTAGTTTCTCTCCTTAATAGTCTATTCCTTCACCTCCTCGCCTGTTTCTTTTATGTTATTCCACGAAAAACGTTTATGAGTACAATAATTATCTCAGCTGTTTACAGTAATTTTTTTTTAAGTGGGGGAGGGTTTGGCTTGAGAATATAGGAGCTTTTGAGGCCGGGGTAAGACCCATCCTGTGTCCCCGGGCCAGTGTCCCGTTCTCTGCCTCCTTTCTCTTTCATCTCATGTGCTAGACGTGGGTTCTGGTTAATTTTTCCTGTGCTGTTTGTTTAAAGTGAGATGTAGCAGCTGATTTAAGGGAAACAAAGCTAAGTTTAGCTAAGGCACAGTGTCCCTTTGGGGGGCGGGGAGCCTGCTTGTGTGTCATCAGGCAGTGGCAGCAAGAAGACAAGGTGTCTTCTGCACTCTGAACCCCTTAGACCTCACCCAGGTGGGCTGGGCTGAGTGGCATGAGTAAGTTCATTGCAGGCCAGGGCTCCGTATGTGACAGCGGTGATAATACAAGTGGGAAATGATTTTGAGAGGCAAATAAGGGGTTTGGTTCAGAAGAGGGGATCATCCATCAGTGTCTCCACCCACCCCCTTCCTGGCACCCGCAATCCTCTGGCGTCATGCAGACCCGCCCTGCAGGCTGGAGGGCTGTGGTCGGTCAGGGTCACCGGCAGCCTGTGTTACCACCGGGGGAAGAGAGGCTGGGAGCCGAGCTGCTCCTGCTGCTCTGTGGGGGCTGCCCCGCTTCTCTCCAGCCCCTCGTGCAGGAAGGCGATGAGCCAAGTACCAGGAGCATGAAGGTCTTGCCCAGACGGCCCCCAGTGAGGGCCAGGACAAGCAAACTGCCCCCTCCCCACCCAGAGCTTGCAGTCTGAGGAGGCTGAGGTCCGAGTCAGTGACTGAGTGACGTTCAGAGTGTGACGGAGCGCGGAGGGAGGCCTCGTTCGGTGTTTCCTTGTGGGCGGCACCGCAGAAGTGGGTGGTGGGGAGGCGGGTGGCAGGGGTGGTGTTGGAGTGAGGCCTTTAGAAAAAGGCCCAAAAGCTTGGTAGCAAGAGGGAGGGTGGAAATCCAGAGCAGCAGGGCACCAGGAGCCTCCTGCGGCACCACATCTGCTGCTGAAAACCAAGGAGACGAGCGGAGAGCGCCAGGCGGACACCGAGGGCCTCAGCTGTGGGGATGTCTCCACGTGTGGCGCACTGTTGTTTGGATTAGTTTGGAAAATATTCTCACGTGTTTAAATATCCCACTTAGAGTTACCATATAGTCTGTTTATGTGAACTAGAATTTTCAGACTTAAAATATATTTAACTGTTTTTAATGTTAGAGTATACTGGTTTTTGAAGACACTGTCATCTTATAGTAATTTCATCTGAGTCTTTGTAAATATCACCATTATTGTATTAAAGCAAAAGCCTTAAAACAACTTGCAGGGCACATGTGATCCGCCCACCAGTTCACCCCCAACCCTTCTTTGAACTAGCCTCTGGCTTCCCCTACCCTCTGTTCCAGCACTGTTGCCCTCCTGGCTATTCCTGAAATCTGCCAAGTATGTGCTACCCCAGGGCCTTTGCATGTGCTGTTCCCCTGCCAGGAACACTTGACCTTTGCCTCCATCCACATAGCTGCCCATCATTTTCTTGAATTCTCTGCCGTGGGCAGTAATGACCCCTCATCCCTACTATAGCACTCCTGATCTCAGTTTCCTGCCTTTAAAAAAGATAACCGTCTAAAACAGGAGTTTGCCAGCTAGGGCTGGAGGCTTGCTGCCTGTGTTTGTTAATAGTTTTATTGGAACACAACCATGAACATTGTTCACATATGGCCGCCTTTTGCTACAACGCCGAGGTTGAGCAGTTGGAATAAAAACAGTGACCTGCAAACCTAAAATAAGCAGTGGAGTCGGCCCTCCTCACTCACAGGTCTGCACCCACGGCTTCGCCCACTGAGGAGCCCAGGGATATGGAGGCCAGCAGTATGACACCATTTTATGTCAGGGGCTTGAGCATCCTCAGATTTTGGAATCCGTGGACAGCCTTGGGACCAATCTTCCCGTGATGTGGAGGAACGACCGTATCTGGCTCTGCGGGAAAGTCTGCAGAGCCCCAGTCTCGCATACAATTCATCGACTTCTTTGTTAGCCTGTCTGTCCCACTGGAATGCAATCTCCGTAAGGACAGACCCTCTGCCTGCTCGGCTCGCTGCTGTCTCGCCTGGTCCTTGGGTGGCATCTGGCACACAGTAGGTACCCACAGTATCTGCTGGATGACCGTGAAGGTGCCAGCCAGCAAGGCGCTGAGCAGCAGTTTACGAGGCCTCTAATTCCTAGGCTTTGGAATTTTGGCCTTTAGGTGCTTGTATGGTGCACAGAATGAGCAGATGCATCGAGTCGTAGGAGTAAAAGGGGTGAGTCCCAGTTCCCTGGAAACCAGCTTGGATGCAGAGTCGCATGCATGTGACTTACCAGGGAGGACTCGTGAGATTCAGCCTCTCAGCAAGTGTGAAGGGTGAGACGGGGCGGGGGGAGGCCAGGGCCCGCGTAGTAACCTGGCTGCAGGTGAGGGTGCAGCCCACACCTAACCTGCTGCAGGGAGTGCTGGAGCTGGCATGGCCTTCAGCTTCATCCTAGATGGAGGCCCAGGACTCCGGCCTCGGTCCCTGACCGCCCTCTGGGATGGCCATAGCCGCAGATGAGAGCCTTCCCGCACAAGGCAGCAGTGAGGGAGGCACCGCTAAACCCTCCTGAGCCCTGGGGTTTGGTGGACGGGCCTGGAAATGGTGTCCGGGCAGGCACCACAGTTTAAATGTCGAGTTAAAACCTGTGTCCTTACATGAACACGTGCTGCATGCGGAGGCCCGGGAATGGGAGTTGCCTTGTGCCAGGTCACCTGGCAGGTTAGTGCCAGGCTCCTTTCCCCTCAGCCCTGCTGGGTAGTGGCCCTCACGTGGATGTGAACGGTTACTAAGGAAACCAGGCTGGTCAGGAAGCCCAGTGACCTCTCACCTTTAATGACAGCCAAGGCAGGGACTTACCACCCCACTATGCGGAAGGGCCTTTTGTTAAGGGGCCCTTCATTTTGGCCTCAGGCTGCATGGGACCCACCCGGCAGCTCCGGGAGTCCCAGGGCCCTCACCCCCTGCCAGCCCCCTGCGTCTGCAGCAGTGCCCACTCTGTCCTCCCGTGGTTCCGGTCAGAGCCTCGGTGGTGTCCTTTCCCACCGCCTGGGCCACACTTGAAATGATTACACACCACGTTATAACTGAGTTCTGACACACAGCTGCAGACCTCCTAAGGGCCATTCTGTCTGAAGCATCACTGTCATTTTATCTTTGGAGCCCTGCTTGTATGGGATAGGGAGACCACGCCGCAAGCTATTGTGAAATATCGTGGCGGAGGGAGGCTGCCGCCAGCCAGGGCCTCCAGGGTCTGTTCTGGAAGATTCACATGAGAGTATGACCTTCTTTAATGTCTGCACACCGTCCTTGCTCTGTGTCTCAGGGAAGCTGATTCCTCGAAGTGCCACCTGTAAGTGGACACAGAGAAGGTGCCCCTTTGTCACTGGCTCCTTTCACTCCGTGTGACCCATCTGGCCATAGTGTGTGCCAGAATCACCTTCCTTTCAGGAGCTGAAGCACGGTGGGCCTTAGAGGCGAGGACCGAGAGGACAGCACGGCGCGTGGGGGTCAGGTGCCGTCGGGCTGGTGGCCGGGCGCGGGCCGGGCCCTCCCTGCGGCCCTCAGCCCGCGAGCTCGCGCTGCAGCCGGTGCGCAGCCCTCCGGCCGCCCCGGGCCGGCGGGGCCTCTTTGTGCGAGGCTGTCAGAGGGCTCCTCGCCCTGACGCGCACGCACCGGCTGCTTTTTCTCCTTCAGATCAGCGGCCTTGGACAGCTCCTGCTTCTTTGGCAGCCGTTTCAAGCTGCTCTGTCTTGTCATTTCAGAGTCCAATATCTGCTGCTCTGAAGGAAAAAAACGGGGATGGGCTGGACCATCGAGCTCGGTCTCCTGACCTCCGTGTCGCCCGTGAGCGGTGAAGGGTAACTCTTGACGAGCCGTGTCAGATGTGACAGGCAATCTCGTTGGGTTGAGTGGAAATGTGCTGTACAAGTTTGAAGCCCTGGTTGGGGGCATTTTCCTGGTGTTCAATGCATTTAAATTGACACAGACTTCAGTGTGTTGCTCATCCCAGGCCTGGGGCTGGAGGCTCCCGTTTCTTAACCGTGTTCCCGGCACCGTTGACCTTCCCCGCCTCCGTGGTGCCTTCCTCCTAACTATTTCAGCCCCACTTAGGAAGTGCATTTGCTTTGCTTTTGTGGAGGAGAGGCCTGTGGGGTTTTGTTGCGTGTGGACAGGAGAGAGAGGAGGGAGGTGGGCTGTCTCTTGCCTTTGACAGAAGCAGCTTCTTCCCTCATCCTGTCGCGTGAAAGGCCTGTGTCGGCAGCCGTGATTTTCAGGGACAGTCATTTCCCTCTTGTTTCTAACTCCTAGAAAGTGGGTCTGTTCTCATTTTAGCGATAAAAGAAGACCGTCCTCTACTGGGGGCCCTGCCACCCCGTCCCCTTCCCCCGGGACAGTGTCCCCTCCCCCCAACGCTGTTGTCCCCTCCCCCCCACGCCGGTGTCCCCCCCACCCCGCCCCGCATCGCGGAGCCTGTCCTGCTGCCTGGTGCGTGCAGGGGCTTCGGCTCTGTCCTCGCTCTCCGTGCTGCATTGCAGGGTGGGACGGGGATGCAGGCTTTCTTCAGGCCTCTAAGCTTTTAAAATGGGTTTTCTGTTAATGTCCCAAGTCATCTGAGGGTAGTGGGCAAAAAAATCTCCGTTCTTGGTGACTCTGCACTGCAGAGTCTCTTAAGGGAGAAATCTGTATTTTGCTGCAGCCCCGCACGTGCCAGGAGATTAGCGGTGCAAGCTGGGGGTCCATCTGGCCACGGCATTGCCGTCAGGGGGCGGTCAGCGGTCAGCTTAGTAACGCCGTGCGCCTGTCCTCCGACAGTCCTGGTTTTGATCTCTTCTTTTCAAACAGATCTTTGTTGCTGAATTTACCAATTTCCTGGAGATCCACTCTGACCTTTTCCATTACTCCAGTGTGTATTTCCTAAGAGCAGCGTTCTCCCACGTAGCCATAATACAGTGATCAAAATGTGGACGTTACCACAGACACAGCAGCGTCTAATCCACAGCCTCGTCCGGCCACATGCCCCATCCGGCAGTCCCCCCCGGGTTCCCTCCGAGCGCGTCCACTCCGTCAGCACCGTGCATCTCCTGGTCATTTCCCTTTATTCGCTTTAAATCTGGTACAGTAGCTGAGTTTTCCTTTCTTCATGACCTTGAAGTTTCTGAAGGCTAAAAGCCAGCCCCAGTATAAGCTCTTCCTCAGCTGGAGTTTCTGTGCCCGGTCAGGACCAGACACAGGTGTGGGGCAGGAGGACCACAGAGGTGATGTTGTGTCCTTCTCGGTACCCCCACTGCGTTATCCCAGCATCGGTAATGTAAAGTTTGATCACTTGGTGAAGGTGGTGTCCCCTGCAAGGTGCCAGTCACTTCCTATGTAGTGAGTGAGATTCTGGGAGCCAGGGAAACCTCCTCCCACGAAGGTGTGGCTTGCTGGATTTGCTGTCACCGGTGACTCTGTGCACCCTTACTTCCATGACGGACGCCTTGATCTTCTCCCCACTGACTGTCAGCCATGGACTGATTGACATCACTGTGGACTCATGGATCTTTTTTTTATTGGGTTTTTAATTATTTTGATGCTCAGATTATCCTGGATTGGCCAGTGGGGGCCCTTTAGGACGGCTCTTGTGTCGTAATTTTGTCCCCATCAGTCTGGGAGCGCAGCCTTAGTTTGGAGCTGTGAGATGAGCCAGGTTTGCCTCCTCTTTCCCCATCTCAGCCGTGAAGGCAGCCTTGTCTCTGTGGAGTCCTAGTTTTCTCTGGCGGATAATTGAATGTAGCTACCAGAATCAACCAGGATGTGTGTGCGAGGTGTGCTCATGGCTCCAAGTGTGCCTCTGGACCATATTTCTTTCCTTATCATCTCCGTAGGAATCTTTTTAGACATCTTTCCCCAAGCGCACTGCCTCCCACGTGCACCTTAGCAGCGCAGGTCATAGTGCCAAGCCGTAGAATGTTCTTTATTGCTGGGCAGTGCTGTGTGGGGAGCCCCAGCGTGGTTATCTGTTCTCCTGTTGGTGGGCACTCATGCTGTTTCCAGTTCCTGGCTACTGAGGAGTAGAGCTGCTGTGAACATGCACGTAGGCATCTTTATGTGGACGTGTGCTTTCAGTTATCTTGGTCAAATGCTCAGTAAAGGAATTGCCAAATCATAGTGTTAAGTATATTTAACCTTCTAAGAATCTATCAGACTTTTCCAAAGAGGTCACATGACTTTACCTTGCCGCTAGCAGTATGTTAACAGTAGTTCCACATCCTTGTCAGCACTTGGTGGTGTCAGGTTTTTAATTTTAGCAGCTTGAGTAGGAGGACCGTGGAGTTTCACTGTGGTTTTAATTGGCATTTTCCTGAGACTGATGAGCTCGAGCACCTTTTTGTGGCTTGTTGGCCATTCTTTATGAAGTGTCTCATCACCCCCCCCCCATTCTGTTTTTATTTGGTTGTTTCTTACTATTGAATTCTAAGAATTTTTTTAGAATTCTGCATACAAGTCAGATACATGTATTGAGTATCACCTCTTGGTCTGTGCCTTATTTTTTCATTTTCTTTACAGCATCATTTTAAGAGCAGAAGTTTTTCATTTTTATGAAGTCCATTCTGCTAATTTCTCAGAGGGTTTGAACTTTGGAGCCTCCTATCTAAGAAATATTCTCTTAGGCCAAGCTTGCAATAAGTCTAATCTTATATTTTGTTTCATACATTTATAACTTTAGCATTTACACTTCGCTCTGTGGTCCTTTTCGCATGACTTTTGTGTGTGGTGTGAAGGTCATTTCTCCCGTTAGGGTGTACAGTGTCACGGGCACACACAGCCATTCCAGCACTACGTGGTCCCTGTGTCATCCTGGCCGTGTGCGACAGGTCTGTTTCTGGACTCGATTCTATTTTCTGTCTGTGTCTCCACTGTTGTATTTTATAGGCAGTCTCGGTGTCCTAGTACAGGTCATCCAGACTTGGTCTTCTTTTTCAAAATTGTTTTGGCCGTTCTTGGTTCTTTGTTTGTATGTCCATTTTCTAATAAACTCATTTATTTGTACTCAGAAAAGCCTCATGTGATTTTGATGGGGATTGCTTTGAATCTGTAGCTCAATTCTGAGAGAGATTTCACAATTTTGAGCCTAGATCTGCGATCATAGTATACCTGTTTTCTTTAATGTCTCAACATGTTTTGTAATATTGGGGGTCTATATGTTCTTAAGTTTTGTCGTAAGTTTTTCATGTGTTTTTGATTCTTTATAGATGTTGTATTTGTATTTCAATTTCCAGTTTTTCTTTGCTAGTGACTAAAATACAGGAACTTTTGGTAAATTTGTTGTGCATTCTGTGAATTTACTAAACACGTGAGTTCTAGCAGCACCGTCTCCCACGTGCACGGCCAGCCCGGCTGGGACTGTTTCTTTTTATTACTCAACTTGAAATATTTTATAATTTCCATTCTGATTCCTTCTTTGACTCATGGACTGTTTAGTAATATGTTGATTTCTGTGTGTGGTCCATATTGACAAGTGTTCCCTGACATTTGAAAACACTATGCTCTCTTGTGTGCGGTCTTCTCTGTCAGTGTGTGTTGGGGCCAGTTGTTTGAGGATGTGGTTCAGGTCTTCTGTGTCTTCTCTGATTTTTTGTCTCCTTCTGTCAATAACTGAAAAAGACCTGTTGGAATCTCTAATCGTGGATTGGCCTGTTTCTCCTTTCAGTTCTGTCAGTTTTTGCTTCATGTGTTTTGAAGCTTTGTTACTAGGGGCCCAGTTATTTAGGATTATTACGTCCTTCTGTCAAGTGACCCCTTCACATTAGGAATCTCTCTCTCTGTTCATGGTCATTTTTCTTTTTCTGAAGTTGACTCTGATTTTATGTTGCCATGTGTCCTGTGCTTAGTCCTAGTGTGGTGTGCAGACGCATCTCATTTTGTTGTGCTTTCCAGACATTGCATTTTTTACAAACTGAAAGTTTGTGTCCACCCTACATTGTCGAATGGTGGTTCGCAGCCCTATGTTGTCAGGTGATGGTTAGCATTTCTTAGCGACAATTTTTTTTTGATGCCTTTGTTGTGGTATGGCTCCTGTACATACTGCTGTGTGTAGCTGTGAAGTGTTTCTAGTAGGCACGTTCATTGTGTTTTCAGACACATGCTCTTGCACACTTACCAGACTGCGCAGTGCAAGCACCACTTCCACGTGCACCGGGAAACCCGAACATCTCTGGGACTTGCTTTGTTGCGGTGTTTGCTTCATTGTGGTGGTCAACACCTCCGAAGTCTGCCGGTACGCTTTTCTGTTCTTTTGTTTTTAACCTATTTCTTTGAAGTGTGTTTCTTGACCACATGACACAGTTACCCAGCATGCCAGTCTCACCTTTCATTTGGAATGTCGCAGTTCATGTACTGTCAGTGCAGATGAGGTTAGTCTACCATTTTGCTGATTGTTTTCTATTTGTACATTTGTTCTTTGTTCCTTTTCCTCATTTCTACTCTAATTGAGTATATTTTGTTTGTTTAGTGTAGCACCATCCAGTAGAACTTCCAACAGTGGTGAAATGTGGTGTCCACACTGTCCAGGATGGTGGTCACTGGCCACATGTGACTTTTGAGCACATGACATATGGGTCGTGCAACTGAGGGAAAGGAATATTTAATTATATTTAATTTGAAGTAATTTGAATGTAAGTAGTCACTTGGGGGCCGTTGCGGCCACAGTGGGCGGCGTGACTGGGGTCTTTGACTTCCCGTGGTCTGCTTTGAAATGGCGCTCTAGGGCTCCACGTGTAATGCGAGAATTTCACAACAGTGCGCTCACATTCACTCCTTTCTGTTCTTTGTACATTTACTTTTATAGATTTTACCTCTACATGTTATAAACTCTAAAATACATGGTTTTTGCTTTAAACAATCCTTTAGAAATAATTACTTAAAATAGAAATGAAAATGAGAAAATACTCTTTTATTGACACATTTTGATATGCTCAGTATGTTGGAACACCTCTGGGGGTTAAGCAGCTTCATCGGATAGCAGTGACCTGGGGAGGAGGGGCAGAGAATCATGGAGCAGAAGCAAGGTCATCTCTGGGCTGTTGAAATGCAACAGGCAGAGGTGAAGGTGCTAAGAGGTGGTCAAACTTGGGGTTTTTCTGGAAGCCCAATATTCTAGTTATAGCAAATGTATCTTGATTGGTTGAGTAGTGTTCTTCCACATTCTGGCCCTGTTCCCTACCCTGTTTACTTTTCAGAAATCACTGTGGACATTAAAACAGCCACACCCACGCCTAACTTTAGCCAGAAAGTGCTGATCTCACTGTGAGTTCGGTGACGCGTCTTGCTGTAAGCAGAGCCCCCCCCCCCCCCCCAGAACGTGTAACGCACTAACAGGGCCGGTGACATACAAGACAGAGATTTCTCTGTGTGTCGTGTTTATTCCTTTTCCATTGAAGGAGTAGTGATTGATGACAATGTGGAACAGGTGGCTTGTTTCACAGCATTTGATTTTGAACAGTGGTTTGTGGCATAGATTTGCTTAATTTCCTGAGGTTTCATTCTGCTGAGTGGGTAACTGGGTTTCACAACTTAAAGGGATGAGTTTTCTAGTGAGTTAGTTTTGTGTGTTTGTTTTTAAAGAAGGGATCATTTAAGCCAATTAAGAAAAACAGGAATTTTGTATGCAGAGCTCTCTGTGGATTGACAGGGAATACCTGCTTCCAAGGCTCACGTGCTGACCGGCGCCGTCTAAACTGGAGATCCCCGTTGCCTTGCACTTAGACTCTGAGTGCCCCACAGCGTTAGAGATTTTCTCATCTTTGCATCAGATTTTACCATGTTTTGGCTTTTAGGCAGAGATATGGTTCCACTTTGAAAGCTCTGGAAATAATTCTGAGATTGCATCTGTTTCTCTCCATTTGACATCCAGATTGTTTGCCTTGAAATTAAATGCTGGTTTTGTAAACTATCAATGGAATAATCAATTGTGGAACCTAATGCCTTTTCGTTGACATGGTATTGAATAATATAAATACCTAATATAATGTTACCTCCCTGATTGGATTCCATATGATTTCACGTAGGGGAGATCAGTACTGAAGTGCACACAGAGCTGCGGTAACTGCTATCGGGAGATTTCAATTATTAATTGCTGATTTCAGACAGTTAATTTATTTTTAATGTCCAGTAACATTACACAGCCTTCTTTGCTTTCTTTCTCCCCCTACCTCGTGCTTAACTGTTTAAGTTCTGAACTGCATCCAAGTCAGTCTTATACAGTCATTAAGAATATGGCTAGAATGAATATTGGGTTTTGTGATTAAAAGTGACAGTGGCTTTCCAGTAAATGACTTGTTTTCTTCGCGTATTTAGGACTAGCAGAGTCAAGGCCCTTGGCCACATGGTGAGAATGAGCTTCGGGCAGCCTTTGCGGTGGTGAGTGACATCCTACCTGTGGAACTGAGTAGGGCCCCACTCAGCTGACTGGTGGAATCGTTGTGGGGGGGTGACTGATGCTATCTGCTTCCGAGGGTGCCTGGAACACCCCCCCCCCGAGTCCCTAGCACCAAATGTGTCCCACGGGTGCCCAGGCAGGGTGGGCGGAGGGACAGCGCCCTGCAGGACCCGCGTCTCCGGGGTTGGCCTGCAGCCTTCATGTAATCAGACACGCAACTCAGGAACCAAAGGGAGATGGTACCGCCGAGGTGTGCGTGCGCTGGGGGCGCGGGAGCGGGTGGAAAGGATGCAGGTACTGTTGTCACGTGGGTCCATCCAACATACGTGACTTCGTTCACTGAGGATGGTGACAGGCTGCAGTAGGCGGGGATTCCCCAGGGACAGACAAGAATTTCTGTAACCAGCCTAATGAAAGCAAACCTGCAGAAAACAGAATAACCCCCTCTCTGCCCTGCCCACTCCCCCCCCAAAATCCAATAAAGCAGCTTTCGCAGTGACGAATTCAATTTTCACCCCAATTTTATGATACAGTGACATCTCGTGCTCCTGGTGCTGGACTGTTTCTTTTTTTCTCGTTTTTTTTTTAATGTCTGTATCGAGCGCATGGCCCGGGTACCTCGGGGGGCTGGGACAGAACCTGTGCCCTCAGGTGCTCAGCAGAGCCCGCCTTCCTCACACCGCCACCTCCTCCAAGGGGGCCTCTCGTTGACAGGGCTGGTGTCTCCCTCTCGTATAAACATCTGCCCTGTTTCCGCCGGGAAGTGTCACCACCGCGTTGTAGACCCTGGGCTGTCACCTAAGTGGTGTATTTTATTCCCACAGCTGGAAGGAAAGTACAGCAAGAACTCCATAACACGGGTGTGATTGCGGGCCGAGAGGTACGTTTTGTAGAGGAGTGAAGAGTAAATTACATTCCTGCTTTATTGTGTTTGCGTCGACTTCCCCATTCTGTTCAGAGTCAGCGTCTGCCATTCAGGGTTGTTAACTGGAGGTGGTGTTAGAGCGACTGCGCGGCGGCACCCGACTCTTGTTGTCGTTCAGGCTGGTAATCAGGACGCTGTAGTGGCCCTGACGGAGAATTTCAGCGCTCGTGCACATAGACATCATCTCCAACGCAAAGTTCCAGGTACTCTGGGGTCTTTTCCGTATGAGGTACTTTTGTAGAAATAGGGCCTCACTGTTTGTTTTTCCTCTTGGTCTGTTCATCAAAAACTGCAACTTTATAGAATGTACTTCTGTGAGATGAACTGAACGCAACTGTTCTTCAGAAAGCCTTATACATTTACCACGGATGCTGTGGGACACAGAAGCAAGTACGTGTAATTTCCAGCGCACAGACGTTGTCCCTACATGTGTGTTTCACGTGTAGCTCTGCTTCGCGGGGCAGTGGTGGGAGCTGCTGCTGGTGCATCCTGGGCCCTCTGCGGCTGTCTCTGGTTGGGCCGCCTCGTCCTGGTGTCCGCCTCTGCATGGATGGCCTGGCCCTGTGTGTCCTGAGAGGCTCTGGGCACTCGGCCACCTTCCCAGGGCAGCAGGTTCCAGTGAAGCCAGGCACCACCCTGTGCTGAGTTGTTTCCCAAAACATTCCAGAACCAAGCCTGTGGGCTTGGTGTGGAAACCGTGCCTGGATCCACGTAGGTGGTGTCTGTCAGTCAGGAGGGCACCGGGCATGTGCTCAAGTCCACCCTGAAGTGTGGGCCTCACAGCCCAGCCAGTTAGGAACCCCGGCTGGAGTGAGGCTGAAATGTGCTGGGGTGTCCAGATACTTGAAGACACTTGATTCAAAGTAAAATCTCAGCTGGCTTCACACACCCTGGCAGGATGAGGGGACAGGAGTTTATTGTCAGCAAGAGATAGAACCTCGCCTTTCCTTGAAGGAGCCTGCGTAACCACGTCTATAAAGGCCAGAACCCCAACCCCACCAGTCCTCTCTGCCCTTCAGCGCCCTCCCCTCACCATGTGTCCCCAGGGGAGTCACGGGGGAGCGCTCCCACCCTCCCCTGCCCTCCGGCCGCACGTCCGGGCCCACCGGGCCATGTGCAGCCGCACTTCCATGCCAGCTTCCTGGTCCTGGGTCATCCGGCGTTCAGGGTTTCTCCTTCAAGTGGCTCGGGTTCCCCTAAAGGCGCGCTGAACAATCCTGGGCTCTCTGGACCAGCCGCTTTCCTCTGTGTTTAGCACGCTGTGTGGACCACTCCGTGTTCTCAGTCTGTGAAAGTGCCTTTCTGAGTGTTGGCCTCGGTGGAAACAGGTGTCACTGGGCTGGAAAAGTGAGTGCCGTCTCTATGCACACCCCCCAAACACACACGTGCAGTCAGGGTGTGCCGTGTACACCATGTGAGTATGGAATAGAGTGTTTTCTTTCCCTCAGTGGAATATCTCACCTGGAGGCTCTCTGCGGCTAGTTACAGACGTTTAGGATGTTAGAATTTTCTTTCAAGTCATTTCATGGTGAAGCACGAGGTTTTGAGCTCCTTTTGCGGGCACAGGATGGCTGAGCAGTGCCCGTCCGGTAACACAGTCGCCGGCACTGTTTGTGTGAGCAATGTCACCCTCCGGTTCTTCATAAAGGCTGAGCCTTCACGCGGATGGTCTTCGGGGAGAAGTGGGTGGGTCGGCATTTCTGCCGCAGCTACAAACAAAGCACAGTTTGCCATCGCGTGCGATCCAGCGGGTGCCGTCCCTCCTCAGGGCCCCAGGGCGGCCTTCACGGGAGGAGGTGTGTTTCTGGACACACCGAGAGTAATTCCACCATCTCTCTTTGTGCCCAGGAAATTATCCAGGAGTTGAGAAGGGAAACGAACGTCTGGGGACAAGTATGTCTGGTGATTAGTTTTCAGGGAGATGCCAAATAACGTGTCAGAGGGCCGCCCACGCTGGCTCTGATGGCGGAGCAGTGGCCTCCACCAGGGACAGTCCAGGGAGAGTGGGCCTTGGTGGCCGCTGGTCCTTGGTCTGGTTAATCGCCGTGTCTCTGCCTCTGGCCAGCTGGCCGCGTCCGCCTCCTGCCTGCGCCTGGCCCTCGACAGGCTGGGTTAATATGTAATTCTCCCAACATCGTCCCCCCTGACGGGCAACAGGTGCCGGCCCGGCTGCTGTCCGTCCACATGAAAGGGCCTGGCCACTGTGGTCCCCTTTCCCTTTGATCTCCCTGCAGAAGGTCGGCTTGTCTGCCTGGAGATTCCTCTGAAGGGCAATTTAAAAGTTGGATTTGAGCAACATCAAGTGAAACGTCTTCCCATCTCACGCCGTGAGGGGCTCTTTGGTGTAGCTCATGGCTGGATGTAAGGAAAGATATTAACCCTTCCTTTGAAATCAGCTGTCTTGCAGGCTGAGCTTTCCATCTGCCTGTCTCCTTTGCTTTTAGGACAAATAACCAAAATGTTTCTGTGCATATAAAGCTCCCAAGCCCACGAAGGTGAACTCATTGCAGAGTTTGAAATTCATCCTGCGACTCAGTTACCTTTACTTTGTTAGTGTATGTATGGCTGAACGCGCTTGGACGGATGAGACACTTAGAACAGGTGGAGACAGAAGACAGAAGGAAGATGTTCCTGAGATGCTTTTCTCAAGGTGCTGTGATCAATAAAATAATCCATTTTTAATGTCGAGCTGGCAAGGGCTACTAAATACCAATTACTGGATAAAGTGCTATCAGAAGGTGAAGTCAGTGTGTGAATTATTTCATTGCACTAACGTGCTCACACGGAAAAAAAAAAAAGGCCAGGTTACTTCTGAAGCTGTGTGTTTAAAAAAAATGACTCACGTTAAAAATAGTTGATGTATTTTGTGAATGTTTTAGAAAAGTGCATTGCTGTGCAGAAATACAGATGTATGCTTGTTTTGTTTGCAATGAAAACGGGAGGGGAGAAGACCTTGGAATCTCAAAACTGAGATGATAAAATGAAGCCGGGCAAGGAGTGGGTGGCTTGCATTTCCCGTTCATGTTTCTGGGTTGATTCTGTTTCTTGACTTTTTCTGTTAGGACTTGACTTCTTTCTAACCAGTTTCCCCCCCTCTTAGGAACTTGTAGCTCAACTGTGACAATGTGGCCCAAGATTTATGTGGTCCCATTTTAGGGTAGACGGTAATCTCCTTCAAAAACAGGGGTGAGGGTTTAGCTCTCTGGTTTCACAGACTGCTGTGTCGTCCATCCTGCCATGTGTGGTTCGAGCGACAAGACTGAGGAATGAAGGGTTCAGGGCAGGGACAGATCTGACAGGTGTCGGCTTCTAGAAGTTGTGCTGGTTGAGGGTACCTTACATTCATGACAGTGATGGCTCACCTGTGCATACAGTTCTCTGCACTTCCTGAGATTATAAAAGGTACGCATGTTCAGTGCTGAAAATAAAAAGGACACAGTGAGTCGTTCATGTCCCCGTCAGAGATGGAGCTGCTGTTTACGTCCGTCTGTCATGCCGGCTTCTGTTTCACGCGGACAGTACGCAAACCGTAATAAAACTCCGATCACAGCGCACACAGTGTAATGTGACACGCCTTTTCGTACGGCCACGTGTTACTCCACGTCCTTAGCTGTGACTTTTATTGTTACTGCAGTAGCCTGCCACAGGTGTGTCGGCTTGTTTAACACAGCTGATCACAGGGCGCTAAGTTATTCAGGGCGTCTTCATTTTACCTGAGCCAGATTTCGCTGCTGTGCCGTCCTCGAGGTTGACTGCATGTAGATTGCTTTCGAGCTGATAAAGCCCTTTCTACCGTCGCCTCCTCTTGGACTGAAACAGAAGCCCCACGAGGCAGGGAGGCCACTGTGTCACAAAGGAAGACTGAGGCTCCAAAGGATGGAAGAGTGTTTTGAGATGTAAACCCCCCAGACAGGACAGAAACGCACACCGGAGGGCTTGGAGTTACCACGACTGGAGACCAGGCTGGATTTCCCCTCGACGCCAGAGGTCCCTGCATTTGTCCAGGTAACGTCTCAGTGCCGCGTGTGCGTCGGGCGCTGCTCTGGGCTTGGGAGACGAGAGAGACCCCCGTGCGCTGCTCCGTGCGGAAAGTGGGATGCTCTTAGGTAATTCGGGGAATATTTGTGCTCACATCAGCGGTCGGAGGACAGGGTTCTTCACCCAGCCACCTAGAGCAGGTTCAATGGATTGTCTTGTTCTGGGGGTGACTGGGTGCTCAGTGGGGAAGTTCTCACTTAAGGGCGAGCAGCCCCACGGCTCACGCTGCTGGGAGGACTGGCCGGCGCCGAGGAGAGCTGGGTGCAGGGGAGTAAGTCAGGTCAGGGTAAGACGTCATCTAAATACGGCCCTTTGAAAAGGGCATCTCTTACAGCTGAAAATATTTTCTGAACAAAGTTCTATGTAAATAAAGACAGAATGCCATTTTTCCTGCAATTAAATTAGGGGAAAATGTAAATTAAAAATATGCCGTGTATTCAAGGTTGGGCTGAAACCGGTCTGTTCTTACACAATGCTGCTGATCCTGCGAACTGCTGTCAGCCCTGTGACCAGATGCGCACAGACGTAAAATGCTAAAACCCTGTGAGTCAGGACTCTCGCTCTGAAAATGTCTTTATCTAGAGAAAACACAACCCAGAGAAAAGGCTATATGCATTGCAGCATCGCTTATCATGGTGAAAAATGGAAACACACCTAAGTGTCCAGCGGTAGTGAAATCGTTTGGGAAACACCACCACGTCTGTGACACCAAACGTGGTCCGTGTCCAGATGCCTGTGCGGCCGTCGTCATGGCAAGTTAAGTGAGAAAGCAAGTTGAGACACTCGGTTGTATGTGCCTTCCAGCTACAGTCATGTTACTTGAGAAAGTGCAGGACAGGGGAGCTCCAGAGCGGCAGGGCTGTTGTCGCGGGGCTGAAGGTCAAGGGAGGGCCTGTTCTCCTGGTCTGCATTTAAAATTGTTATTTAATGCAGTTTTATTACTTTTTAAGACTAATGAGTTTGTTTCATAAAAATGGTACATACTTCTTTTTAAAATGTAAGCAATACATTATTAAAAAAGGTACGCATGTACACAGCATGTCTGGGCTGCTGTCGCTGAAAGCAGACCTGAGTGCTGCTGTTTCTTCATTTTGAATTATACCTCTTACTTCTTTTTCTTTGTCTTGGCTTCTCTGGCTAAGATCCCTGGATGGTTTTGAATAGACATTGTGGTGATGGGCATTCTTGTTCCTAAATTTAAAGGAAAAGCTTCCAGTGTTGCACTGTCGATTTACTGGGAGTTCTAGACATTGTTCCTTGGATGCCTTTCCCCCTAAAATCAAAGTCCTTTTTGCAAAGGGAACATTTTGTCTTCGTCAAGGCCATTTTCACGTTTGCATTTGTACGGAAATATTTAGGAAATATTATACGAGCAAAACAATTTAGAGTCTTTTGAGTAAACCAGATACTATACGACTGAAAAGTGGTCCACAGACGCTCAGCTGCAGGTGATCAGTTGGGTCTTACACTCACTAGGTGACTGTTGGAAAATAGGGTTTTAATTACAGAGCTGAGTTTACATCGACAAGCGCAGCTACACTTGACTTGTCGAAATCAGAGTCTCTATAAACCTGTGGGGTTTTCCAAGAGTTGCTTCTCTTGAATAAAAAGTGTTTTTGTTTCTCACGTATTTTACACTTTCCGTGACCTGTGCCCCCATCACTAATTAGTGTGCTGTGGTTGGTAACATAATGTGCATCTGCAGACACCGCCGGGTGTAAGTGGGCTTCTCACTTCTTAATTCGTGCTGTGAGCCGTGCTCTTGTCTTCCCGGGGAGGCCTGGGCCCTTGAGCAGAAGACCGCTGGGAGGGGACAAGGAGCGTGTCTCAGGCGCCTGGTGCAGCTGGGCCCGCGGCGTGCTCCGCCGGGGGGCCCTCGACAGAGCAGGTGCCTTGTGCCGTGGGCTCTGCCTCTTTGCTGGAAGTCTTACATCCCTGCTAACCGAGACATCTTGGGACCCTCGGTTCCGTATGTGGTCCCTCCAAATGTTCGTGTATGTCTTTATTCCCTGCCAGCGAGGCAGGGGACCAGCCCAGGGGGCAGCATTTGACAAGGTGCTCGCTCTCAGGTTTGTGGGGTATTATGGACTGAGTTGTGCCCCCCAAGATGTATATGTTGGGGCTCTAGTCCTTAGTACCTGAGAGCATGACTGTATTTGGAGATAAGGCCTTTAAAGAGGTAATTAAAGTAGAATGAGGCTGTTGGGGTGGGCTTGATCCACTCTGCCTGGTGTCTTACAAGAGGAGATGAGGACACGGATGCCAGAGGTGCTTGTGCGCACAGCCGGACGACCACACGAAGGGGCAGCAAAAAGGTGGCCGTCTGCAATGCAGGGACAGAGGCCTCAGGATGAAATCGATTCTTCTGACCCCTTGAACTTGGACTTCCGCCTCCAGAACTATGAGAAAAAAATAACTTTCTGTTGTTAGCCCAGCCAGTGGTGTTTCCTGTGGCGATCCTAGCAGACCAGCAGGCAGATGCCAGCGCAGCCCTGCACGACCTGGAAGTGAATGTCTGCTCAGCTTTGTCCTCAGCACGGCTCCTCGCTCACCCAGCCTCAGGCTTGCACTTTAGATGGACACAGATTTCCTTAGTCCAGCAAAAGGTGATGGGTGGTGGTTGAAGGGGCAGGCACGCGAGCCCAGAGCCTCTCCGTCACATACTCACAGGAGGAAGCATGCTACTGGTTCCACAAGCTGCATCTGTCTCTGAGCCACGGCAGTGTTGGAGGGGTTTAGACCAAGCCTGGTGGCCCAGCCTCTTCCCTGAGTGGGCTGCTTCTCTTCGAGGGTCCCCCAAGGACTAAAGAACAGCTGTTAACAACAGGTTCGAGTCTCCCATCACACTTCTTTCCAGGAAGAAATGCTTGACAGTATAATGGATGTAAATTTCCTGAAATTAAGAAAAAATAAAAGACCTCAGAGTAAAAGGTCCCAGAGTAATACCACAGAGCCGACGGAAAGCCACGCTGACATCTGGATACATTACAGTGCAATTTAAGAACGTCAAAGAGAAAGCTCTGAAATACTGCAGAAAGAGAAACAGAGAGCACATGTGAAGGAGCAGGGATCACACTGACTTCAGATTTTCCAGCAGCAACACCAAACATAAGAAAACAGTGGAAGAGTGTCTTAAAGTGTTAAAGGAAACCAACTTAGTACAGAATTTCATATCCAGCTCAAACTCTAAAATGTCAGGGCTTGATAAAAATATTCTCTTGTATATGAGCACTCAAAAATGAAACAAAATGATTACAATAAATGCGAATGAACTAAACTCATCGGTAAAAAAGACAAAGATTGATAGACTGAATATAAATCTGCATGCTACTCACGAGGGACATATAAAACATTCAGCTTTAAGGGTAAATGAGTAGAATGAGCATACTAGGAAAATATTAACTAAAAGGAAACTGAGGTAGCCTGATTCATGTATAAAATAGACTCTAAGAGAAACTATTATTAGAGGTAGAAAGGGTTACTACATAATCAGTAAAACAAATAAAATGTATTAATGTAAACAAAATGTAATAACACAAGTGAAAGGTAAAATATAACAATAGTTTTGAATCTTAAGAACAGAAATGAAGTACCCATTTTAATAAATTAGGGGGAAAAGACCTTAAAGCTGAAGAAAAGATAAAATAATGGTATAAATTAGCAAATACAAAATAAAAACACAGTAAATTAAATCATAAATTGGTTCTTTAAAAGAAAAAATTTAGTTAAAGGTGAGACACATGAATAATATTATTAAGGAAAAGGAAAAGTAAGAAAGATCAGAGATGAAAAAGTTAATAAAACATGATGTCTACAGGTATATACTGAATTTTTGAAAACCTGGACAAAATTCACATGGCTCCAAAAAATTTTAGCCTAAATAAATGTTTGAATAATTCTGTAACTCCAAAAGCAGTAAAGGCAGTGGTTAAAATCTTCCCATAAAGAAACCACCTGACTCAGTTTTAATAGGTGATTTTTTCCTTTTCTGAAACATATCCCAATTTCACACTAACTTTTCCAGAAAATATAAGAGGATGAAGAGCACTCTCCCTCCTGCTCATTCTGTGAGGTCAGCATAACCTGATGGGATTCAGACAGACACTCTTGTGCCCATAGCAGGTCTGTTTCACTCATTAAAATAGATGAAAAATATTCTCAACACAATTAGCAAATTAAATCTGACATTGTGTGGAAACGATAGGTTTATTTCAGGTGTGCAAGAAATTAATCCTAAGTCTCTAGTAGCCGTATAAAGGGATGTTCTGCAGCGTTAGTGATTTCGGGAAATGCACATCAAGTTCCTGGCGACATACCACGGCATGCACCTTCAGTGGGCCAAAACCAAGGGGTCCGACAGCACCAACTAGTGGGAAGAGGTGGAGAATCACCATATATTGCCCATGGGAGTGCAGACATGCTGAACTTGGGACAAGAGTGTAGCCCTGTGTACTGCACCTGAGCACTCACCTAGTTACAGTCCCACCAAGAGAAGTTTTGCAGAAGCACAAGAGACATACTAAAGACTGTTTACTGCAGCACTGTTCACAGTATCAGAATTGTGGAAACAGCTCACATGCCTATCAGTAGCAGGGATGCTGTGTGAAGCGGAGGAAACTGTGCTCTGGTGAACCACAGAACATCCTTCAGTAGTCCAAGCACACGAACTGCAGCAGTGGGCAACAAAGCAGATGAAGTATCAGCAACGCAAGTCTAATGAGGAACCCCAAAGGATTGCATCTCGTACAGTTCTTTTCTTAAAATGAAATACAACCAAAATCTAAAATACACTTTGCAAAATCATACAGACGCCATAAGGTTGTTTTTAAAAGAAGGCAAGTGAGTAACAAACATAGTAATTGGGAGAGGGATGATCTCAGCAAGTGGATGGGGGCACAGGGGTCTTCCATGTGGATTGACAGGAGTTCTAGCTTTTGTGTAGGTGATGGGTTCATGGATATTCCATTCATTGTAAAATGTGCCATGGTCCAGTGATGTGTGTCAGGAAACATGGGTTATGATCGTAGATACATTTCTGGGTACCGAAGGTCCAAAAATACGTGCACATATAGTGTTAGGGTTCTCCAGAGAGATTTACATGATTATCTGTGTGTAAGAGATATGTGCACATATGACACGTGTGTGTGTGTGTGTGTGTGTGTGTATTAGAGATTTGAAGGAATTGGCTCACCTGATTGTAGAGGGTTGGCAAGCCCGGAATCTGATGGGGTAGACCTGCAGGCTGGGGACTCGGGGGAAGCTGAGGTCAGTCCTCACTCTGTTCATCCTTTAGCTGATTGGATGACACCCATCCACGTCATGAAGGGTTATCTGCTTTACTCAAAATTTACTACTTAAGCATTAGCCTCATCCAAAAGCACCTTCACAGAGACATCTAGAACGTTTGACTAACTCTCTGGGCAGCGTAGCTCGGAGAAGTTGACCATCTGATAGCCACCACCTGTGTCACTATTTAGCTTGCCTTCCGGTTGCTGTATCTCTGATTTTAGCTGACTTTGTGTATCACATGACTTCTGTGCGGGGATCATTGCATAGACTATGCAGGGGGTCTGCTTACCTTCAAACCCTGCCTCTGCCAGCGTCTAGCGGGGTGGCCCCGGGCCGGTGTCCTAGCCATTCCATAGCCCTGTCCTGACCTCTCGAGTGGAGGTGGTGCTATTTCCTGCTGTGGAGGCTTGTCAGGATGAAACTTCCTGCTACTCTGACAGTTGGTGGAAGGGTGCCTGACACATGTGGTGAGCTTTACCAGTTAGCGATGGTAATTGTTCTAGACAGAGACGGAGGTGCTCCTGACTCCAGGGAGCCACTCTGGGAGGAGGGGGGTGAGCAAAGGCATTTGTGAGGTGCTGGAGGGAGCTCCCAGTCTGCAGGGTGGAGGAGCCGCCGGGCAAGCACGCAGGCCAGCCGGCAGCTGGGGTCTGGGAGGCGGGCGCGGGTCCGGCATTGCTGGGTGCAGGGTCTGAGCGCTGACTCGGTCGTTCTCCACAGAAGATTTCTGTCAAGTAATACACGGCTTAAAAGTCAAACAATTTATAATTGTGCATGTTTATCCCCTAAAGAGCAGCCCCTACTCCATCCCACCCACTCCCAGTTCCTTCTCCATAAATGCACTGAATTAAAAAAAAAAAACTTTTTGGCTTTATCTTCTCCATTTTTCGAAAAACATGCTTATTTTGTTATAGATGGATTATTTTTTTTAGTTTTAGATATGAACCATTGACTTCGTAATATGGAAAGACAAGGATTTGTCCCCATTCTCCTTACATGTACGTAAATAGAAATGTTCCCCTTTGCCCTCTCTGTCTGTAGTTTTGTCAGACTTCTGGTCAGCATTTAAATTACAGTGACTATATAAACACTGTTGCTGAATGTCCCTCTCAGACGTCGTGATGGCTGCCAACAGAGCGAATGCTGGTTATGGGTACTCCTGGGTAAGGTTTCCTTTTACCAGGGGCTAAATAATCGTCTTTTTATCATTTTGGCTGGATTCCTATGTCCCTGATTTTACTTCTCCCGGGTCTCCCCCAGCAGCACACACTCCCTCTGGAGCCGTCCCTCCCTTCTGACCCAATGGGACTGTCAGGCTTGTATGTTTTTTACTTCATTGACGGTCAGGATGGGGGTTTGGAGGGCGCAGTGGCAGTCGTGTGTTTCAACTGTCTGCTGAAGCCAGCTGTCTTCAGGGCCTCCAAGAATGGCCTCCTTGACTGTTGCGAACCCAGTGAAGAAAGAAATAGGCTAGCTTGTGTCTTTTTTAGTTTATTCTGGTTTCTTGAAATTGGTGGTTGTTATTAAAATAACAGGAACCTTGCAGGGACACGCTGCCTTTGAGTTTCTCTTGGGTAAATGAGACAGACTGGACAAACCCAGGCTGGTTCACTGGACTTAAATAAGAACATTTTAAATCTTAACCGCATCATGTAAACTTGAAATACATCACTGTTTTGCACTAGGTAACCATTATTACTCCCCCAGTGTTACAGATTAAACAATGGTGTATCAGTGAGTAATTTACCCAAGATTATGCGGCTTTTACGCAACAGCCCTGGGGCATCCTGGCTCCTAAGCCTCCCTGGTGGACCTATGGCCCATGTTGCGAATCGATGTTCTAATCTTCATGAGGATTTAATACAACTCAAGTGTGGTCCTCGGCTCCAGGCCTGGCAGCGATGGAGATATCGGCCTTAGTTGGAAGCAGACGAGTCTGCGCTGTTCTGATGTGAACCTCGGTCTCAGCAGCGTAACACAGCCACTTCCCTTCACTGGGGCACAGACCCGGACCCTGGGTATGATTCGGGTTGGAGGGACTTTAGTCTCGTTGATGATTCACACATCTCCGGTCCTGTGTCCCCACCGGGCTGGGGTCCTAAATTCCTGACACACAACTGGTCCGTGTCTGTGAGAGAGGCGTCCACCACTTCGCCCACTTACCAGACGCAGTACCCTTAACATGACCCCACTTTGGTACAAGAGGGGCTGGAAGCATTTTTATTCCCGTGCCCAGGAGGAAAATGAAAATGATTCAGGGGACACATAGCATCGTTTCTACCTCAGCACTCATTCCAGCTCACGATCAGTAACACAGCCCCTGGTAACACGAGTCTGACTGCGCCGTGATTGGTGGTTGATTCTCCCTCTGGTCAGTTCCTGTTCTCCGATGGGGGCAGGTTAACATGCTCGTCCTCTGTGCGACAGGGAAACTAGTCTCTGTGGGAAGCAGAGAAGCAGCCAGAACTTATCCTAACTTCCTGGTACCCTCATAGTCCAGTTTCTCTTCATCACAGTGATGACATAGCCCAGTGATTTTGAAACTCACTGTCTCTTTCTTGAAAATCCCAGCCAAAAGGCATTTCATTTAGGGAGAAGAATGCTTCCTGGGTGATTGAATCAAAATGTTATATTAAACTCTTAACATGAAATTGATGAGAAAAAAATGAATAGAATGAAATCATTGTCTGGTGTGGTATCAAGATTCTGTTTCCTAATTTTACCACAATTGGCTGAGAGCTCTAAGACAGTGGCAGCAAGTCCAAAAATACCTGGATAATTTTACCATGGTATGTACTCTTCCCCATGGTTCAGGATTGTTGCTTGAGTTCCAGCCATCAAATTGAAGTTCTACAATTCATGATGATGTGGAAAAGAAACACATGTAAAAAATTTGACAAAGGTAAAACATTTATTGACAGTACACTAATATGAAGTGTACAACTCAGTACAAATGTACACATACACACTCTCCTTTGTAACAGTCACCCAGTGCGAGAGTTAGGACGTCACAAGCCCTGGAGGTCCCCTTCATGTTCTATCTCAGTGGACAGTTCTCAACCCAGAAGTGACCGTGTGTTTTCTCATCATTATCAGTTACCTGTGTTATTGTTGAACTTTATACAGATGGAATCATACTGCATGGTGTCTTTTTCTCAGATTTAATTTTTTAAAGCAATGTGAGACTCACAGCAAAATTGAGAAGGCATGGTGATCTCCATGTACCTCCTGCCCCCACATACGCACAGCCTCCCCTGTTAACATCCCCGCCAGAGTGCTGTATTTGTTATGATGGATGAACCCACAGTGACACGCCGTCCTCCCCTTAAGTGCATAGTTTACGTTATGACTAACTGGTGAGTCTGTGTGTTTGGAGTAGATGTATAATGATCCATATCCACCTAAAAATCCTCTGTGCTCCCCTGTGTAGCCCACCCTCCCCCTCCGCCCTGGAAACCACTGATCGTTGTACCGCTGCATTCCTTTGCCTCTCCAGCAAGTCCTGTAGGTGGAACATGTAGTGGGCAGCCTTTTCCGATTGGTCTCTTCACTTAGTCACATGCATTTCCCTTTCCTCTGCATCTTCTCATGGTTTGATAGCTCATTTCTTTTTAGTGCTGAGTAATATTCCATTGTCCGAGCACACTAGTTTATTTATCCATTCTCCTACTGAAGAATCTTGTTTGCTTCCAGATTTTGGCAATTATGAATAAAGCTGCTATAAACATCCATGTCCAAGTTTTTGTGTGGACATAAGCTTTCAGCTCCTTTGGGTAAATACCAAGGCACATGACTGCTGGATCGCATGGTAAGAGTATATTTAATTTTGTGAGAAACTGCCAAACTGTTTTCCAAGGTAGCTGTACAGTTTTATGCTCTGACCAGCAATGAATAAGATGTTCCTGTTGCTCTGCATTCTCACCAGCACTTTGTTTGTCAGTGTTCAGGATTTTGGTCATTCAAATAGGTGTGTAGTGGTAGCTTATGGTTGTAATTTGCATTTCCTTGATGACATGTAAGAAGCATCTTTTCATATGCTGCTTTTGCCATCTGTGTGTCTCCTTTGCTAAGGTGTCTCTTCAGGTCTTTGGCCTGTTTTTCAGATGGTTTTCTTAACTGTTGAGTTTTAGGAGTTCTTTGTATATTCTAAATCAATCATTTATCAAATGTCTTTTGCAAATATTTTCTCTCAGTCTGTGGATTGTCTTAGTCTATTGACATTATCTTTCCTAGAGCAGAAGCTTTAGTTTTAAGGAAGTCCAATTTATCAATTATTTCTTTCGCAAATTGTGCTTTTTGTGTTTTATCTAAAAAGTCATCACCATACCCAGGCTCATCTAGGTTTTCTCCTATATTATATAGTTTTGTGATTTATATTTAGGTCTGAGATCCATTTGGACTTAATTTTTGAGAAGGGTCTAATGCCTCCGTCTCGACTGATTTTTGGGGGGGGGGGTGATTGGGGGCAAGTAGATGTTCAGTTGTCCCAGTGCTGTCTGTTGAGCAGATTGTCTCTTCACCATTGTACTCCCTTTGTCCCTTTGCTAAAGGTCAATTGACTACACTTACACGAGTCTATTTTCTGGACACTCTATTCTGTTGATCTGTTTGTGTTTTCACCAGTGCCGCACTGCCTTCATTACCATGGTGGTACGGTAGGTCTGCAAGTCAGAGAGTGTAAAGTCCTTCAACTTTGTTCTTCTCCTTCAATGTTGTGTTGGCTCTTCTGTGACTTTTGCCCCTCCATATGAAATTTATCATCAGTTAGTTGATAGCCACCAAATAGCTCGCTGGCATGTTGACTGGGGTTGCACTGATTCTCTAGATCCGCTGGGGGAGAACTGACCTCTTGACAGTATTGAGTCTTCCAATCCATGAACGTAGAATATTTATACACCACAACCAAGTGGGATTTATTCCAGGTATGCAAGGCTGGCTCAACATTTGAAAATCAACTAAGGTAATCCATTAAATCAACATGCTAAAGAACAAAAATCACATGCATTTATTTAGTTCTTGATCTCGTTCATCAGAGTTTTGTAGTTTTCCTTGTATGGGTCTTACACGTATATACTTAGGTTTATACCTAAGTATTTTATTTTGGAGGGGTGCTAATATAAATGTATTATATTTTTCATTTTAAATTTCATTTGTTTATTGCTGGTAATTTGAACAGCAATTGCCTTCTGTATACTGAGCTTATATCCTGCAACATTGCTATAATTAGTTCTAGGAGGTTTGAGTTTTTTTCTTTTTGTCAGTTGTTTTGTATATGCTACATAGATGATCATGTCATCTATGAACAAGACAGTTTTATGTCTTGCTTACCAATTGATACCTTTTATTTTCTCCTCTTGTCTTACTACATTGGCTGGTACTTCCTATTTGGCATTGACATGGAACAGTCAGAGGGGCCATTCTTGCCTTACTCCTGATCTTACTGAGGAAGTTTTCAAGTTTCTCACCATTAAATATGATGTTAGCTGTAGATTTTTATAGATCTTCTTCTCTATTCCTAATTTACTTAGAGTTTTTACCATGAATAGGTGTTGAATTTTCTCATCTTTTCTCATCTGTTTTTATGAGCATGTGGTTTTTGTTCTTTAGCATGTTGATTTAATGGATTACCTTAATTGATTTTCAAATGTTGAGCTAGCCTTGCATACCTGGAATAAATCCCACTTGGTTGTGGTGTATAAATATTTTTATACATTATTTGATCTGCTAATATTTTGTTGTAGATTTTTATAACTATGTTCATGAAAGATACATAGTTTCTTTTCTTGTAATGTCTTTTTCTGATTTTGGTATTCGGGTAATGCTGGACTCATTGAATGAATTAGGAAGTATTCTCTCTGCCTGTATCCTCTGAAAAAGATTGTAGAGTTTTGGTATAATTTCTCCCTTAAATGTTTGATAGAATTCACCAGTGAATCCATCTAGGCCTGGGGCTCTCTGTTTTGGAAAATTACTTGTTGGTTTAATTTCTTTAATAGGTAAAAGCCTAGTCATATTGTATCTTTCTCTTGTGTAAGTTTTGGCGGATTGTGTCTTTCAAAGAATTCGTCTATTTTATCTAGAATATCAAATTGTGAACATAGAGTTGTTCATATTATTCCTTCATCATTTTAATGTCCATGGGATCTGTAGTGATGTCTCATCTCTCATTTCTGATGTAATTTGTGTCCTCTATCTTTAATTCTTAGTTAGTTTGGCTAGAGACATATCAATTTTATTGATCTTTACCAAAAAAACAGCTTTTGATTTTTGTTCATTTTGCTCTGTTGATTTCTGCTCTAATTATTCTTATGATTACTTTGGTTTTAATTTACTCTTATTTTTCTAGTTTCCTAAGGTATAAACTTAGCTTATTTGTTTTAGATTTCTCTTCTTTTCTTATATATGCATTCATTGGTATAAATTTCCCTCTAAGCACTGCTTTCACTGTATCTAACAAATTTTGGTAAGTTGTGTTTCCGCTTTCATTTAATTCAAAATATTTTAAAATTAATCTTGAAATTTGTTCTTTGACCCATATATTTTTTAAAAGTGTGTTTAATCTCCAAGCATTTGGGGGTTTTCCAGTTTTATTTCTGTTACTGATTTATAGTTTTTCCATTGTAGTTTGATAGTGATGTTATATGATTTCTATTTTAAATTTGTTAGCATGTGTTTTACGGTTCAAAATGTGATCTGTCTTGGTGAATTTTCCATGGGAATTTGAAAGAATGTATATTTCTGTTGTTGGATAAAGTAGTCTATAAATGTCAGGTATATCCAGTTAATTGGTGCTGTTGTGTTGAACTACGTCCTCACTGATACTCTGCAGGAGTGGACTTCCTGTGCCGTTGTATAGGTGTGTATTCAGCTTTAGTAGATACAGCCAGTCATTTTCCAAAAGAATTGTACCAGCAAGATAGGAGAAATCCCCATGTTTGTGCCAAAAAAGGTACTGTCAGTCTTTTTTAGTTTTAGCCATTTCATTGCTGTACAGGAGTATCTCATTGTGGTTTTAAGTTTTCTAATGAGTAGTAACATTGAGTATCTTTTCATGTGCCTATTGATCATTCTTATATATTCCTTCTGCCCATGTAAACACGTCCTTGCCTCCTCTAAGATGCTGTGTTTTCTTGGAGGTTTTGTACTCTTTCATGATTAGGCCTATAGCCCACGGAAAATGCACTTTTGAATATGATGTGATGAAAGGAGGCAAGGTTCCTTTTTCCCTCTATGTATTTATTCAGTGATGTTACCAACTTTCCTTCCTATTAGATTATCTATGTGCTTTTTGTCAAAAATCAGTTGACACTGTACTTGTGTGTTTCTTTCTGGATTCTCTGTCCTGTTTCTCAATCCCTGTATTCCTACACCAGTAGTACATTATCGTGATTGTCGAAGCTTCACTCTGCAAGGTTGAAATGAGATATGTGAGCTCTTGAAGTTTGTTCCGTTTTATTATTATGGCTGTTTTAGGTCCTATAAATTTCCGAACAAATGTTGTAATCAGTTGTCTGTAATGAAATCAAACCCTCCCAAACCGTCTTGGAAATTTGATTGACATTACATTGGTTCCGCAGATGATTTGAGGATAATCCAGCCTCAGTAATGTCTTGCAGTTAAGTAATGTGGTATCTGTTTCATTTGTTTGATTCTTTAATTTCTGCCAGCAGACTTTCATGGTTTTCAGCTGCAAAAGTCTTACACGCTTTTTATTAAGTGTGTGCTGGTATGTTTTATGTTGTTGCTATCATAAATGGTATTATTTTCTTCCTCAGTTTCCAGTTGCTGCTGGCGTACTTTATAATTGGGTTTTGTGTATTAACTTTTTATCAGATAATCTTCCTAAGTTCATTTATTCTGTTCTTGTACTTTCTTTTAGATTTCCTATGTGCACAGTCATTTCATCTGTGTGCAGTGTTAAATAAGACTGTGGGAGTGGACATCCTGGTCTTGTTCGTGACTTCAGGGGAAATGCAGTCAATATTTCACCTGTTCAGGTTTAATATTTAACTCTTAAGATTTTTAAATAGATATTTTTATCAGAATAAGGATATTTCTGTTCAATCTCTGGTTTGCTGAGAGCTTTTATCATGAATATACGTTGATGAATTTTATCAGATCTTTATTCTGCTTTGACTTCTTTTTTTCCCATAGTTAATGTAGTGAATTACTTTTTAAGTGCTAAACTATTTTTTCATTTTTATAGTGAAAGCAGCTTAGGTGTGATTGATTATCTTTATGTATTGTGCACTTGAAAAAACGTAGTGTTTCCTTCTCCCCCCACTTTCTCTCTCTTAGGTTGGGTGGGGGGATGAATCCAAGAAGAGACTTACCCATTTTATTAATACTTTAAAACAAAGGCAGTTTTTCCTTTGAATTTTCTCTATTTTTGTTTTTCTTGTCTTCTACTTTGTTGATTTTAGTCTTTAGAAATTATCTCCTCTTTTTTTTATCTCCCTTGTGTTTAATTTGTTATATTTCCAGCTACTTAGAAGAAAGCATACATCTTTGATTATTCATCTGTCCTCTTTTTCAAATACAGTCCTCTAAAGCTATAAATTTCCTGCTAAATACTGCTTTAGCTGCTAACAAGATGGCATATTTTAATCCCATCATGGCAATGGTTACATTAAATATAATAGTCTAAGTGTACCAGTTATGAAACAAATTGTAAAATTGTGAGAGGAAAAAAATCAAGACCCAAAGACGTACTGTTGAAAGGAAATCCACTTTAAATAGGAAGATAGACCTAAAAAATATAAGAAAGGTAAAAGATAGACCATGAGAACACTAATCAAAAAGAACTTGAAGTGATTATGGTAATATTAGACAATTATTAGAACAAGGATTACTTGAGATAGAGAACATTGCCTAACAATAAAATGGTTAATTCACCAAGAAGTGTACTAGTCTTAAATGGTTGTGCACCCAGCAACTGCATATATGAAGCAAAAATAAAAAGGAGAAATAGACAAGTCTACAGTTATAAAAGAACATTTCACTACTCCTTTCTTGGTGATGAATAAAACAAATTAAGCTAAAATCACTAAGTATATGGACAACCTGAACTCCTTATCCAGTTGCCTTGTAATGACATTTATAGAACATTCCTCTCAACAAAAGCCAAATACATGTTCACTACTAGTGCATATGGGTCATTTCTAAGATAGACCATGTTCTGAGCCATGAAACAATTCTGAATAATTTTAAAGTATTTAAATTGTGCAAAATCTTTCCTCTCACTACAGTGAAATTAAATGATTATTAACAAAAATATGTGAAAATACAAAATATTTGAAATTAGCTCACTTTTCAGAGAAGTCATCATAGGGGAATGCTTATCAAAAGTTGTGAGATGTAGCTAATGTTGTGCTTTGTGGGAAATTCATAGCATTAAAGTGTTCATATTAGGCCAAAAAAATCTCAAAACAATGATCTAAGCTTCTTTAAAATACTGGGAAGATAAGAGCAAATTGAAGCCAAAGCAGACAAAAGGAAGGAGTAATAAAGGATAAGAGCAGAGACTGATGAAACTGAAAATGGAGAAACAGTAGAAAATACCCGTAAATCTAAAGCTGATTGTTTTAAAAATATCAAGAAAATTAATAAATCTCTAGCCAGAGTAGGAAAAAAAGAAAAGAAGGCACAAGTTAACAGTGTTAAGAATGAAAAAGGAGACATTGCTACAAATCCTACTGAAGCTGAAAAGGTTAAGAAGTACGTGGCAAGAACAGCTGTGCCCAGACATTGGGCTACTTAGATAAACAGACTTCTTTTCTGAAAGGCAGAAGTTCCAAAGCTCACTCCAGAAGCAATAGAGAACCGAACCAGTCTCGTACCTGTTATACGAATTGACTCAGAGCAGAAACTTTGCCGTAAAGGAAAATTCAAGCTCAGATGGCTTCACTGATAAATTCAACCAGCCATCTATAAAACAATTAATATCAGTTCTCCGAAAACTCTTCCAGGAAATACCCAAGGAGAGAACCCTTTCCACCTCATTTCATAATGCCAACGTTACCTTGATACCGCAAGTAGATTAAAAGATTGCAAAATCATTAAAAGACAGTTCCTCATAAACATAGATGCAAAAATCCTCAAGAATACTAGCAAATTGAAACTACAGTATATAAAAAAGATGATGCAACACGAACAAGTTGAGTTTATCCCAGGAACATACAACTGCTCAGTAGTTGAAATCAATTCACACCTGCACCCCAATGTTCATAGCAGCACTATTCACAATAGCCAAGACATGGAAGCAGCCTAAATGTCCATCAACAGATGACTGGTTAAAAAGATGTGGTATATTTATACAATGGAATACTACTCAGCCATAAAAACTGACAACATAACGCCATTTGCAGCAACATGGATGCTCCTGGAGAACGTCATTCTAAGTGAAGTGAGCCAGAAAGACAAAGAAAAATACCATATGAGATCTCTTATATGTGGAATCTAAAAAACAAAAACAAAAACAAAACCAAAAAAACAAAGCATAAATACAAAACAGAAATAGACTCATAGACATAGAATACAAACTTGTGGTTGCCAAGGGGGCGGAGGGTGGGAAGGAATAGACAGGATTTCAAAATTGTAGAATAGATAAACAAGATTATACTGTATAGCACAGGGAAGTATACACAAGATCTTATGGTAGCGCACAGAGAAAAAAATGTGACAGTGAATATATATATGTTCATGTATAACTGAAAAATTGTGCTCTACACTGGAATTTGACACAACATTGTAAAATGATTATAAGTCAATAAAAAAATGTTAAAAAGAAAAAAGAAATCAATTCACCATGTCAACAGAAAAGACAATGAACATGAACTCTGAGCATCTCAGTAGATACACAGAAAGGAAATTCTTCATCTGTTTTTTTTAAAAAAGGCACCTATGAATACCTGCAGCTAACACTCTACCTAATGAGGAAAGACTGAATGCTTCCCCTCCAAGATCAGAATCAAGACAGAGGCTACTCTTACTGACACCTGCTCAGCTGGAGGTCCTGGCCAGTGCGGTACAGCAAGGAAAAACACAGCACACACGTGCGCACGCAGACACACGTGTGCTCACACACATGCACACACACCCCTTTTGGAAAAGGAAGAAATAAAACTTTATAGACGGCATGATTGTCTACATATAGAAATCCAAAAACATGAATATATGTATAACTGAATCTCTGTGCTGTACGTCAAAAATTAATACAACACTGTAAGCTGACTAAACTTCAGTTTAAACAAAAATAAAGTAAAAATTTTTTTAATTTTTTAAACCTTCAAAAAACTGTTCGGCATACCGAACCAACTATATTTCCATTTACTAACGATGAATATTGGAAATTTTAAAAATATAGTTTTATTTACAATGATAGCAACCCCCCCCCCACAAAATAGACTGCTATTGACAATATTTGCAGGATGTGTACGCCGAAAACTACAAAACCCTAATAAGATAAATAAAATCATTCCTTAGCAACTGGAGAGACGATCTGTGTTCTTGGATTGCGAGGCAGCACTGTCAGTTTTTCTGGTTCTCCCCATATTGATTAGTGGGTTTAATTCAATCCCAGTCAGAGTCTCAGCAGGGCTTTTTGTAGAGCTTGACAGATGATTCTCGAGTTTGTATGGGGAAGTTCCAGTTTTACAAGTTTTCCGAAGCTGTTCCGTGCGTCCATCACTGGAGAGTGCAGGAGGGTGGCTGATCATGTAATTGCTTCAAGAGAAAGTGATAAAGTCTGGATTTCAAACTTTCTCTTACGGCATAATTCACAAGAACCAGACTTTAAATTGTTCAAACTAAGGTACTTTCACCTTTGTGCCTGATAAATCTTTTGGGGAAAAAAATTAAGCAAACAGAGCAACCCACTGGACTATTTTCTGTCTTTGATCCTTTGATATTTAGTTGACAACTATAACCTGTATAATTGAGCACCGGACAGACTCAGAACTAACATGTCCTTTCTTCGTACAATTCCTGTGTATTGGAACATTAGAATTCCTTTGGATGGTTTTAAAAACGTTCTAGAATTTTGAAACAGTTTTGCATCGAATATAATGCTGAAAACATGAAATCTACATAATGTATGCAGTGTAACTAATATTAGAAGCATGTTCAGGGAGCAGCCTGTGGGGTTAATAGAGTTTAATTTGCAAGACAAATGAAGGCTTATTTCCTCCTAGGCACTCTGCTCTTAATTCTGCTAGGGCCACTTTTGAAGAGTAGTCCATTAATAGATGGTGAAAACCCTCCTTGGGCAGGGGCAGAGCCAGCTAGCAGTGCAGTCGGGCAGCCTTTCCACTCAAACGGGTGTTTCCCAGAATACAGAGCCGTTTATTACAACGCGGCACTGAAATAGTTGTGCGATGGTTGCCTCACGCGGCCACGGACTGGGGGGAGGGGGTGCATAAGTGGTTTATCTCTGTGATAAAGCATGATTACAAAAGAAAGTAGACAATCTGAATGCCCACACGCACAGTGGGGGAGGTGTTAAATAAATCACTATTTATCTGCACATGGGAATATTCTGCATTTTTTAAAAATTATGCTCTCAGGCATCTTTGTAACAAAGGAAGAGCCTTATAAACATGCCACCTGACTTTATCAAAAGAACACTTAATGATTAAAAATAAAAGACTGAAAGGACTATGTTCAACAAACAGTGGTTATCTCTGGTGGATGGGATTGCTGGTAATTATAACTGCCCGCCTGTGATCCCACATGAGTCAGCAGAGCTGGCTTTCAGGTTTTTCAACTGGAGGCATCCTTGGCATTTGAGACATACCCGTCTTTGAGCTGACCACCTGCTCACTAAATGCCGGTAGCATCCCCCGTCACTGTGACAGCCAGAAATGCCACCGCGTTTTCTGAGCATCCGTAGGCAGGCACCTGCCCTGTGGAGAACCCTAGGTCAGTAGCTCCACAGTTGAAAAAAGCAACAGGAGACACAGGTGACAGCGGCCTGTCGAGGAGATCAGGCCAGCAGAACGCAGAGCGACTCTTCTGGCTCTGTTTTTATTGATGACTTTTGGACAGAAAAGGCGATTCGTAGCCAAGTGGAAACCTGTTCGGGAAGCCAAGTGACCCTGTCGTCTTTTGTCCCGCCCCTCTGCCCCTGCACCTCCTCGTGGGGCTGTGGCTGGCTTGGGACCACCCAGGGTTAGGCGTCCCCCACTCAGGGCAGGCTGTGTCGGTGGGGGGAGGCCGGCCTGGCCGGTCAGAGATCTCCCAGAGAACAGGAGGTTTGATGCGAGGAGGAAAACTGGAGGAAGCGGTTTGGGGAATTCAGATGTTTAAAACATGAAAAGAAGCGTGACTTTGAGTTGCCGAGGGTTTGAGTTTCACGGTCTTGAAGTGCCCGCGTCTCTCTTGGGGCTGACAGATCCAGGGGGAAGGGTTCAAAGGCAGAGAGCCCGTTTGAGCGGGGCCCTGGCGCACAGACGTGCGAGGAAGGGGTGGCCGCAGCGGGCGTGGAGGGAGCTGAGCCGCGTCCTCCTCCGGCTCCTCCCCGGGGATGCGCGGGGCCCGGGCCGCCACACTCTGCTCGGTGGGAGCCGCCTGCAGGCTTCGTGCCTGTTAATTCAGCAGCACAGGGCCCCAGCACACTGACTTCTACATTCACAGAGGAACTAATGATTTCTTCAGCTTTTAAGGCAACTGTGACCTACCTGTTGGTGATGCCTCTTTGTCATGTCCCCGTTCACAGCATCCTGTTTGGCCTGAAAAAACCAGCCTGAGTCTTGTGGCATCCTGCAACTCAGGGCGCTGAATACTGTTACGTCAACTTTTTAGAAATTTGACAGAATTCTTAAACCAAAAATTTAGCCTTTAATTTGTGTGACAATGACCTGGATTGAGTTTTTGGTTTTTTTTTTTTTTTTTTTTCATCTTTTGCCCCAAACCACCCTTATTTCAGGAAGCGTTTGAGTATCTCCAGGCTCTCTTCCTTCCTCTAACACCTTCCTTACATGAACATCTGCAGATGGCCTCTCCCTGCCGGAGCTGGTGCCCGAGCTTGGGTATCACTTGCTCAGAGAGGCCCTCCCCGCCCAGCCTCTGCGGGGCGCTGCCCCCTGGCCCCCCTCCAGCCTCTCACCCGCACCTGCTGAGCGGTCTTCAGAGCAGGTGACGTTATACTGTTCGTTCATTCGGGTGGGTTTGTGGCCTGTGCCATTGTGGCCCTCACCCAGAACAAATGCTGTGGGAGGGCTGTGTCTGTCTGATTCCTCTGTATCTCGAGCACCTGTAACCTTGTCCAGCGCAGGGTGGATGCTGGGCAAGTATTCACTGAATGAGCAAACGAATGGATGAGAACAGACAGGTCGTGAGCCTTTAGGGAAACCAGATGAGAAAGTAATGACGACAAAAGAGACTGTGCTGTGGGGCTCACAGGCCGGGAGGTGGCTGAGATCAGGACCTGGGAAGGTCAGTCTGAGGTCATGAAGGTCAAGTGGACAAAGCAAGAGACTGGAAGGAAAGGGGCAGAGGTGAGGAGGACGTGAGAAAGGAGGCCCCACTGTGGAAGGCCCTGTAGACGGACTCGCACGCTCGGGCTCTGCCCCGGAGGCCAGGGGAGGCCGGGGTGGGGCTGAGTCTGACCCCACAGGTGCTCCACGTTAGACAAGGCACCGAACTTCACCCCGGGCCACCATTTGTTCATCCATCAAAAGGAAGTCAAACCTTCCAAACAGGGCTGTTGTAAGGATTAAACTAGGACAAAAATTAAATCCACAGCTCTGTTAAGTGTCCCTAGCAGTGTGCTTGGAACGCGGTTAGCGCGCAGAGCCTGTCCCGTCCGCCCTCCCCTGCCCCCCGCCCAGGCTTGTTTCTCGTAGAGGGCTGGCTGCAGTTTGTCGCTATTCTAATTACCTTGCCTGGTTTTGCTTCTTGCACTCTCTACGCTGGACGGCAGAGCCCGGGCCTGCTCCATCCCCTCGTTCTTGTGGAGGGACATGCTCCCAGGCGCTGAACTTGAAGGGAGTGACACCCTGCGCTCGGGTCAGGGTGCTCTTTACGTGGGACATCCTTCATCTGTGCGTCAGCCATGAGGACCAGCAGCACGCACCTGCTAAACCAGGCCTTGGAGCACGAGCGGCCTCTCCTGGAGGCTGGTTTTGACCATCCCCTGGGTGTCTGGACCATGGTGGGGAAGTGCTCGGCCAGCCTGAGGTTGCTGGCTGGGAGCGGTCAGGGCTCATGGTCAGGCCTGTGTTTAAGGAGGTGTCTGCCCGTCTGCACTACCTCCTTTTGTTCTTGGGACCAGATGATCTGCCTGTAAGCAGAAAGTCCTCGGATCACGGGTGCCGGGGTTTTACTCTGAACTCTGCCCTCCGACCACACTTTGTGACCCAGGTCACTGTCTCTGCCCCTTCTCGTTGGGGTGCTTCCCGCCTCAGGCCGACATTCTGGGCCAGTGATGGTGTCACTTTCCAGCCTGGTGACGACTTCATGGGACAGTCTCCAGCCTCCAGCAGGGAAACGGCAGCTGCCCTTGGCCTCGGGAGCTGCTCTCTGAGATGTGTCCATCCCCACACCGGTCAGCCTTCCCTCCTCACTGGGCAGAACCTCCTCCTCCTGGCCGGCCTGGCCTCCCTTGCACCTCTGTTCCTTGCCGCCAGACAGCCAGACCCTTCCTTCCTCCTTGGTCTCAGCACCTGCTCGCCACTTGTGAGCAGCGTTGATCTGCATCCTTCAGCCCGGTGTGCGGGGTGCTGCGGGTGTGGGACTTGTAAATCAGGCGCTGCTTGGCCTGTGCTTGAAAAATCACATTCAGAGCCTTCTGGAGTCCAGTGGTAGAAGGGAGGACAGTGGGGCCCAGTCCCAAGGACGCCCTTGGGCCCCTGCCTCTGGCCCTTCGGCAGTGAGGACAGAGGGCCCTGGGGACTCTGAGCAGGAGCAGAGACATTTCTCGTGGCCTCAGAACTGAGGGGGACTTGAGTTGGCTCAGGAAGGAGGAGCACGTAGTTAGGACCCGACTTGTGGAGAAGTCAGACTGGGATGCTGTTATCTTTGTTTCGAGCCATCTGTG